>NW_026729389.1:0-17500 GCF_030272615.1 Cryptomeria japonica | reverse complement strand
GAATGCACCGTGCACGCGACCGAGTAAGGCCACTCAGAGACATCCATTTCCCAGGTATATGCCCCCTACGCACTTTTGGTGGCGCAACTCGCACGAACAGTCCCACCTCGACCCCGTATACAAGCTTTTTTGCCTCGAAGAGTTCGTCGGAGACGAAGAAGCAACCTTCAGTGCAACCGTAGCACTCTTTTGTGCAACCGCCCAAACAACGCCCCCTCTACCCTCTGTCGAAACACTCGGCATTGCTGCTCCCTAAGGTGAGCTTCTCCTCATAGGCAATTCCGCTCTTATCCGGTCACGTTTGTGTGCCCGAATTTCGCAAGGCAACCTCCATGGGACATGGAAAAGACTCGAGAAGAGAGCTCGCTCACGGGAGAGAGAAGCCAAGGAGACCACGAGAGTGCTGAGAGTGGGACAGCGCTGAATAGGCGGGAGAAGCCTGCGCGTATAAACGGAGATATATATCCAATTGCAACGAAGGAACGTGCCAAAGATCGAGAACAATGGCAGAAATGCTAGTAACGTGCACTTCGGGACCAACGCATCACCGGAAGACAACCGCCAAACATCGAAAGAGTCGCGATGCTCCGCAACCTACGTGCAAAGCGGTCGCACACCGGGTAAGGGAGTGAGAGCCCCAAACATAGCTGGGCGAGGCGCTCACTCCGCTCTTTAATATCTCGTTAATACCGCCAAGGAAATGGCACAAGCACACACACACAAGCATCCTCGGAAGAGGACAGTTCGAGTGACAGGTCAAATCCAAGAGTTCCGAAGACTACCTCCAGGAACAATCGGGAACAAGACCGATTACAAGTCGTCGAGTCTGTTACTGGGCGAACACGAGATGCGCACAGGAAATCGATCAGCCCTCACAATGGCCCAAGGCCAGAGATCGGACTGCTACGATTTACCCCAACAATCATCGTGCCACTCTTCGCAGAGAGGTGATAGACGCCAACGAGCCCGCGCATAGCAATCGAGGTGTAAAAAGGGCGTTGAAGGCAGGAAGCCTGGACGAAAGAGGCTACGAGGTCACCTCGAAGCGGTCTAAGAATCGGGCGCACTTGGGGCGACTACCAGTGCCAACCCCTTATCCCGCGGTGCGTCCGACACACAGAAATTTCCAAGGCGGCCAAGGAGCCTCCCCGCATAGCAATCGGGGTGTGAGGTTACGGATGCAGCATTGATAGCAATCGAGGTGGGAGGCGAAGGATGCAGAAGTGAGAGCCGAGGGATGTAGCAGAGATAGCAATCGGGGTGTGTGATGCAGAAGAGATAGCAATCGAGGTGTGCGGTGGGAAGGGCCCAGCAGCCAGAATGCATGAAGCGACGGATGAAGCAGTGATGACAACCGGGCTGTGAGGAGAGGAGGGATGCAGCCAAGAAAGCAATCAGGGCTCGAGGCAAGGGATGCATCAAGGATAGCAATCATGTTGTGAGGCGAGATTCCAAAGGCTAAACGTGAGAGGCTGCAGGGTCGACTCAGAGAGGTCTATGCATGTGAGAGGCTGAAAGCAAGGTCAACTCGGAGCGGTCTATGCATCGGGCGCGCTTGGGGCGACTACCAGTGCCAACCCCTTATCCCGCGACGCGTCCGACAAAGAGAACGTTCCAAGGCGGCAGAGGAGGTTACCAGCCGAAGGATGCAGTAGCAATAACAGGTATAGTTCCGCGGCGGCCGAGAAGACTCACCGCATAGGAATCGGGATGCGAGGCGAGGGATGCGGCGGGAAGGCCCCGACGGCTAAACGGAAGAGGCTGCAGGGCCGCCTCGGAATGGTCCAAGCATCGGACGCGATTGGGACGACTACCAGTGCCAACCCCTTATCCCGCGATGCGTCCGATACACAGATAGTTCCAAGGCGGCCGAGGAGCCTCACCGCATATCAATCGGGGTGCGAGGCGAGGGATGGGGCGGGAAGGCCCCAACGGCTAGACGGAAGAGGCTTCAGGGCCACCTCGGAATGCTCCAAGCATCGGACGCGCTTGGGGCGACTACCAGTGCCAACCCCTTATCCCGCGATGCGTCCGATACACAGATGGTTCCAAGGCGGCCGAGGAGCCTCACCGCATAGCAATCGGGGGTGCGAGGCGAGGGATGGGGCGGGAAGGCCCCAACGGCTAGACGGAAGAGGCTTCAGGGCCGCCTCGGAATGGTCCAAGCATCGGACGCGCTTGGGGCGACTACCAGTGACAACCCCTCATCCCGCGATGCGTCCGATACGAAGATGGTTCCAAGGCGGCCGAGGAGCCTCACCGCATAGCAATCGGGGTGCGAGGTGGGGGATGCGGCGAGATGGCCCCAACGGCTAGACGGAAGAGGCCACAGGGCCGCGTCGGAATAGTCCAAGCATCGGACGCGCTTGGGGCGACTACCAGTGACAACCCCTTATCCCGCGATGCGTCCGATACGAAGATAGTTCCAAGGCGGCCGAGGAGCCTCACCGCATAGCAATCCGGGTGCGAGGTGGGGGATGCGGCGAGATGGCCCCAACGGCTAGACGGAAGAGGCTGCAGGGCCGCCTCGGAATAGTCCAAGCATCGGACGCGCTTGGGGCGACTACCAGTGACAACCCCTTATCCCGCGATGCTTCCGATACGAAGACAGTTCCAAGGCGGCCGAGGAGCCTCACCGCATAGCAATGGGGGTGCGAGGTGAGGGATGCGGCGAGATGGCCCCAACGGCTAGACGGAAGAGGCCACAGGGCCGCCTCGGAATAGTCCAAGCATCGGACGCGCTTGGGGCGACTACCAGTGACAACCCCTTATCCCGCGATGCATCCGATACGAAGATAGTTCCCAGGCGGCCGAGGAGCCTCACCGCATAGCAATCGGGGTGCGAGGCGAGGGATGCGGCGAGATGGCCCCAAAGGGTAGACGGAAGAGGCTGCGGGGCCGCCTCGGAATAGTCCAAGCATCGAACGCGCTTGGGGCGACTACCACTGCCAACCCCTTATCCCGCGATGCGTCCGATACACAGATAGTTCCGAGGCGGCCGAGGAGCTGGGGGATGCGGCGAGATGGCCCCAACGGCTAGACGGAAGAGGCTGCAGGGCCGCCTCGGAATAGTCCAAGCATCGGACGCGCTTGGGGCGACTACCAGTGACAACCCCTTATCCCGCGATGCGTCCGATACACAGATAGTTCCGAGGCGGCCAAGGAGCCTCACCGCATAGCAATCGTGGTGCGAGGTGGGGGATGCAGCGAGATGGCCCCAACGGCTAGACGGAAGAGGCTGCAGGGCCGCCTCGGAATGGTCCAAGCATCGGACGCGCTTGGGGCGACTACCACTGCCAACCCCTTATCCCGCGATGCGTCCGATACACAGATAGTTCCAAGGCGGCCGAGGAGCCTCACCGAATAGCAATCGGGGTGCGAGGCGAGGGATGCGGCGAGAAAGCCCCAACGGCTAGAGGGAAGAGGCTTCAGGTCCGCCTCGGAATGGTCCAAGCATCGGACGCGCTTGGGGCGACTACCAGTGACAACCCCTTATCCCGCGACGCGTCCGATACACAGATAGTTCCAAGGCGGCCGAGGAGCCTCACCGCATAGCAATCGGGGTGCGAGGCGAGGGATGCGGCGAGAAGGACCCAACGGCTAGACGGAAGAGGCTTCAGGGCCGCCTCGGAATGGTCCAAGCATCGGACGCGCTTGGGGCGACTACCAGTGACAACCCCTTATCCCGCGACGCGTCCGATACACAGATAGTTCCAAGGCGGCCGAGGAGCCTCACCGCATAGCAATCGGGGTGCGAGGCGAGGGATGCGGCGAGAAGGACCCAACGGCTAGACGGAAGAGGCTTCAGGTCCGCCTCGGAATGGTCCAAGCATCGGACGCGCTTGGGGCGACTACCAGTGACAACCCCTTATCCCGCGACGCGTCCGATACACAGATAGTTCCAAGGCGGCCGAGGAGCCTCACCGCATAGCAATCGGGGTGCGAGGCGAGGGATGCGGCGAGAAGGACCCAACGGCTAGACGGAAGAGGCTTCAGGGCCGCCTCGGAATGGTCCAAGCATCGGACGCGCTTGGGGCGACTACCAGTGACAACCCCTTATCCCGCGATGCGTCCGATACACAGATAGTTCCAAGGCGGCCGAGGAGCCTCACCGCATAGCAATCGGGGTGCGAGGCGAGGGATGCGGCGAGAAGGACCCAACGGCTAGACGGAAGAGGCTTCAGGGCCGCCTCGGAATGGTCCAAGCATCGGACGCGCTTGGGGCGACTACCAGTGACAACCCCTTATCCCGCGACGCGTCCGATACACAGATAGTTCCAAGGCGGCCGAGGAGCCTCACCGCATAGCAATCGGGGTGCGAGGCGAGGGATGCGGCAAGAAGGACCCAACGGCTAGACGGAAGAGGCTTCAGGGCCGCCTCGGAATGGTCCAAGCATCGGACGCGCTTGGGGCGACTACCAGTGACAACCCCTTATCCCGCGACGCGTCCGATACACAGATAGTTCCAAGGCGGCCGAGGAGCCTCACCGCATAGCAATCGGGGTGCGAGGCGAGGGATGCGGCGAGAAGGACCCAACGGCTAGACGGAAGAGGCTTCAGGTCCGCCTCGGAATGGTCCAAGCATCGGACGCGCTTGGGGCGACTACCAGTGACAACCCCTTATCCCGCGACGCGTCCGATACACAGATAGTTCCAAGGCGGCCGAGGAGCCTCACCGCATAGCAATCGGGGTGCGAGGCGAGGGATGCGGCGAGAAGGACCCAACGGCTAGACGGAAGAGGCTTCAGGGCCGCCTCGGAATGGTCCAAGCATCGGACGCGCTTGGGGCGACTACCAGTGACAACCCCTTATCCCGCGACGCGTCCGATACACAGATAGTTCCAAGGCGGCCGAGGAGCCTCACCGCATAGCAATCGGGGTGCGAGGCGAGGGATGCGGCGAGAAGGACCCAACGGCTAGACGGAAGAGGCTTCAGGGCCGCCTCGGAATGGTCCAAGCATCGGACGCGCTTGGGGCGACTACCAGTGACAACCCCTTATCCCGCGATGCGTCCGATACACAGATAGTTCCAAGGCGGCCGAGGAGCCTCACCGCATAGCAATCGGGGTGCGAGGCGAGGGATGCGGCGAGAAGGACCCAACGGCTAGACGGAAGAGGCTTCAGGGCCGCCTCGGAATGGTCCAAGCATCGGACGCGCTTGGGGCGACTACCAGTGACAACCCCTTATCCCGCGACGCGTCCGATACACAGATAGTTCCAAGGCGGCCGAGGAGCCTCACCGCATAGCAATCGGGGTGCGAGGCGAGGGATGCGGCGAGAAGGACCCAACGGCTAGACGGAAGAGGCTTCAGGGCCGCCTCGGAATGGTCCAAGCATCGGACGCGCTTGGGGCGACTACCAGTGACAACCCCTTATCCCGCGACGCGTCCGATACACAGATAGTTCCAAGGCGGCCGAGGAGCCTCACCGCATAGCAATCGGGGTGCGAGGCGAGGGATGCGGCGAGAAGGACCCAACGGCTAGACGGAAGAGGCTTCAGGGCCGCCTCGGAATGGTCCAAGCATCGGACGCGCTTGGGGCGACTACCAGTGACAACCCCTTATCCCGCGACGCGTCCGATACACAGATAGTTCCAAGGCGGCCGAGGAGCCTCACCGCATAGCAATCGGGGTGCGAGGCGAGGGATGCGGCGAGAAGGACCCAACGGCTAGACGGAAGAGGCTTCAGGGCCGCCTGGGAATGGTCCATGCATCGCACGCGCTTGGGGCGACTACCAGTGACAACCCCTTATCCCGCGACGCGTCCGATACACAGATAGTTCCAAGGCGGCCGAGGAGCCTCACCGCATAGCAATCGGGGTGCGAGGCGAGGGATGCGGCGAGAAGGACCCAACGGCTAGACGGAAGAGGCTTCAGGGCCGCCTCGGAATGGTCCAAGCATCGGACGCGCTTGGGGCGACTACCAGTGACAACCCCTTATCCCGCGACGCGTCCGATACACAGATAGTTCCAAGGCGGCCGAGGAGCCTCACCGCATAGCAATCGGGGTGCGAGTCGAGGGATGCGGCGAGAAGGACCCAACGGCTAGACGGAAGAGGCTTCAGGGCCGCCTCGGAATGGTCCAAGCATCGGACGCGCTTGGGGCGACTACCAGTGACAACCCCTTATCCCGCGATGCGTCTGATACACAGATAGTTCCAAGGCGGCCGAGGAGCCTCACCGCATAGCAATCGGGGTGCGAGGCAAGGGATGCGGCGAGAAGGACCCAACGGCTAGACGGAAGAGGCTTCAGGGCCGCCTCGGAATGGTCCAAGCATCGGACGCGCTTGGGGCGACTACCGTTGCCAACCCCTTATCCCGCGATGCGTCTGATACACAGATAGTTCCGAGGCGGCCGAGGAGCCTCACCGCATAGCAATCGGGTTGCGAGGCAGATTATTGGGAAGGGAACCCCCTGGGATGCGGCTCAAGCAGTGCCCAAAGGGACTGGAATGCGGAATCACATCGAGAGACCCAAATGCTATACGAGGGCTCAAATCGAATTATCGATTTGGCCACGACATGGACGCATCGGAACGACTACCTTTGCCGAACCACTCGCAATTGCATCCATACCGAAACCAATAGACATTTCCGTTAGAGCCCTCGCATAGCATTCGGGAATCTCGCATGCCCCTCTAAATCGACCAATGCTGGCGCTCAACGAAAATCCGAGCGCTACCACCGTTCGAGCGCCAGCATTGGTCGAGTTAGAGGGGCACGGGGGAGAATGCTCCAGTCAACACCTCCCCTATATAAGTTATTTGTCCGATTCTCGCACAACCGTAGTCTGCCTCGTCGAATCAAACAACGGTCCCAGATTCCGACTTCCGTTCCGTAGAGACCCAAAAGCTAGATGGAGGCTCGCAAGAAAGAGAGTCGGCGCATAGCAATCGGGTTTCTCGAACGTTTAGGGACCGAGCTCACTTGCGGATAGGGCAAAATCCGCCAAGCAACCCAAAAGCTAGACGGGGGCTCGAATCGAATCGCCTAGGCGGCCACAACAACGACGTGTTGGATCGACTACCAGTGCCAAACCATTCAGCAAGACTAGTCTGTGTCGAGGCCGGATAGAGATTCTCAGAGAGCGCCCGTATAGCATTTAGGAGACCTGCCGCGTCCCTCACACTCGACAAATGGTGGTGCACGTTTATAAATCCGAGCGATCCCAACCCTTTCAAGCACCAACATCGGTCGAGATAGAGGGGCACGGAGGGGGCTGCGTGAGACAACACAGTCCCCTATATAAGTTATTTGTCCGATTCTCACACATCCGAAGAATGGTCATCAAATCGGACAACAGCCCAAACTTCCGACTTCCGTCCCAGAAAGCCCAAGAGCTATCTAAAACGTTCATGGCCGGAACTCGATCGCGGCTATACCAGTCCGCCAAGCAACCCAAAAGCTAGACTGGAGCTCTAGTCGAATCACCTCTGTGGCCATTGCAAGGACGTGTTGGAGCGACTACCATTGCCGAACCATTCCGCAGGTCGAGTCCATACCAAGGCCGCATAGAGATTCACGATGAGCTCCTGCATAGCAATCAGGAGACTTGCCGTGTCCATCACAATCGATAAATCCTGGTGCAAGATTTTTGCATCCGAGCGCTCCAACCAGTCGAGCACCAGCATCAATCGACATAAACGGGCACGGGGGGAGGATGCTCGAGAACACTACCTCCCCTATATAAGTTATTTGTCCGATTCTCAAGCAGCCGAAGTCTGGTCATCGAATCGGGTCAAAGACCACAACTTCCGACTTTACCCACAATGCAAGTCATCGAATCGAACATCGGCCCCCGAGTCGGACTCCATGCGTATGTCAGGTCATCGGACCCAAATTCCGCCTTCCTGCGCATGGCGGGCCATCAATATCAACTCGGTCATCGGACCCAAACTCCGCCTTTCTGCGCATGGCACGCCTTCAAATCGGTCATCGGACCCAAATTCCGCCTTCCTGTGCATGGCGGGCCATCAACATCAACTCGGTCATCGGACCCAAATTCCGCCTTTCTGCGCATGGCACGCCATCAACTCGGTCATCGGACCCAAATTCCGCCTTCCTGCGCATGGCAGGTCATCGGACACAAATTCAGACCTCGCCAATATGCCTACGTATCGAATCGGTCATCGGACCCAACTTCCGACTTCATCCATACTGTAGGGTCTTTGAGGTTGGCGCGGTGCGCTCAACCCGGGGAGTCGACCCATCGAAGCATACACCTCCCCTATATAAGCTATTTGTCCGATTCCCACACCTGTGTAGTTTGCACCTCTGACCAGGACATCGACCCCAACTTCCGAACTCGACTGCAACGACGGCACCAGCGCCTTGGTGCGCACCTTGCGACGCACAGTCCCAACATTCGCCTTCCTGCACATGGCAGGTCATCGGACCCAAATTCCGACCTCGCGAGTATGCCTACATATCGAATCGGTCATCGGACACAACTTCCGACTTCATCCATACCGTAGGGTCTTTGAGGTTGGCGCGGTGCGCTCAACCCGGGGAGTCGACCCAACGAAGCATACACCTCCCCTATATAAGCTATTTGTCCGATTCCCACACCTGTGTAGTTTGCACCTCCGATCAGGACATCGACCCCAACTTCCGAACTCGCCTGCAACGACCGAACCAGCGCCTTGGTGCGCACCTTGCAACGCACAGTGCCAACATTCGCCTTCCTGCACATGGCAGGTCATCGGACCCAAATTCCGACCTCGCGAGTATGCCTACATATCGAATCGGTCATCGGACCCAACTTCCGACTTCATCCATACCGTAGGGTCTTTGAGGTTGGCGCGGTGCGCTCAACCCGGGGAGTCGACCCAACGAAGCATACACCTCCCCTATATAAGCTATTTGTCCGATTCCCACACCTGTGTAGCTTGCACCTCCGATCAGGACATCGACCCCAACTTCCGAACTCGACTAAAAAGACCGCACCAGCACCTTGGTGTGCACCTTGCAACGCACAGTGCCAACATTCGCCTTCCTGCACATGGCAGGTCATCGGACCCAAATTCCGACCTCATGAGCATACCTACTAATCGAATCGGTCATCGGACCCAACTTCCGACTTCATCCATACCGTAGGGTCTTTGAGGTTGGCGCGGTGCGCTCAACCTGGGGAGTCGACCCATCGAAGCATACACCTCCCCTATATAAGCTATTTGTCCGATTCCGACACCTGTGTAGTTTGCACCTCCGCTCAGGACATCGACCCCAACTTCCGAACTCGCCTGCAACGACCGAACCAGCGCCTTGGTGCGCACCAAAAGTGCGCACTTTTGGAGGGCACTTTTGTGCGCTCCAAAGGTGCGCACTTTTGGAGGGCACTTTTGTGCGCTCCAAAGGTGCGCACTTTTGGAGGGCACTTTTTGGAGGGCACTTTTGTGCGCTCCAAAGGTGCGCACTTTTGGAGGGCACTTTTTGGAGGGCACTTTTCTGCGCTCCAAAGGTGCGCACTTTTGGAGGGCACTTTTTGGAGGGCACTTTTCTGCGCTCCAAAGGTGCGCACTTTTGGAGGGCACTTTTTGGAGGGCACTTTTCTGCGCTCCAAAGGTGCGCACTTTTGGAGGGCACTTTTTGGAGGGCACTTTTCTGCGCTCCAAAGGTGCGCACTTTTGGAGGGCACTTTTGTGCACTCCAAAGGTGCACACTTTTGGAGGGCACTTTTTGGAGGGCACTTTTCTGCACTCCAAAGGTGCGCACTTTTGGAGGGCACTTTTTGGAGGGCACTTTTGTGCGCTCCAAAGGTGCGCACTTTTGGAGGGCACTTTTTGGAGGGCACTTTTGTGCGCTCCAAAGGTGCGCACTTTTGGAGGGCACTTTTGTGCACTCCAAAGGTGCGCACTTTTGGAGGGCACTTTTCCTGCGCTCCAAAGGTGCACACCTAGGTGAGCACCTTCGACCACACCTTGTAGCACACCAAACTCTGACTTTCGACTTCATCCGCAATGCAGGGTCTTTGAGGTTGGCGCAATGCGCACAACCAGGGGAGTCGACCCATCAAACCCAACACCTCCCCTATATAAGCTATTTGTCTGATTCTCATACATGCGTAGCCTGCAGGAGCAATTAGGACATCGACCCCAACTTTCGGCTTCTAAACGAAAACAAGGTCTTTGAGGTTGGTGTAATGCGAACAACTAGGGGAGTCAACCCATCAAACCCAACACCTCCCCTATATAAGCTATTTGTCTGATTCTCATACATGTGTAGTCTACAGGAGCAATTAGGACATCGACCCCAACTTTTGACTTCTTAACGAAAACAAGGTCTTTGAGGTTGACGTAATGCGCACAACCAGGGGAGTCGACCCATCAAACCCAACACCTCCCCTATATAAGCTATTTGTCCGATTCTCATACATGTGTAGCCTACAGGAGCCATTAGGACATTGACCCCAACTTTTGACTTCTTAACGAAAACAAGGTCTTTGAGGTTGGCGTAATGCGCACAACCAAGGGAGTTGACCCATCAAACCCAACACCTCCCCTATATAAGCTATTTGTCTGATTCTCATACATGTGTAGCCTGCAACAACGATTAGGACATCCACCCCAACTTCTGAATTCGTCTGCGTTGACCGCACCAAAGGTGCACGCCTTGGTGCTCACCAAAATCCGACTTCCGACTTCTTCTGCTATGCGGGGTCTTTGAGGTTGGCGCAGTGCGCACAACCAGGGGAGTCAACCCACCGAATGCAACACCTCCCCTATATAAGCTATTTGTCTGATTCTCATACATGCGTAGACTGCAGCAATGATTAGGACATCCACCCCAACTTTTGACTTCTTAAACAAGACAGGGTCTTTGAAGTTGGTGCAGTGCACACAACCAGGGGAGTCGACCCATCAAACGCAACACCTCCCCTATATAAAGCTATTTGTCCGATTCTCATACGTGTAGTCTGCAGCAGCGATTAGGACATCGACCCCAACTTCCGAATTCGTTTGCATTGACCGCACCAAAGGTGCACGCCTTGGTGTGCACCTTGGAGTGCACTTTGGTGCTCACCTCGGTGCACACTTTGGTGTGCACCTCGGTGTGCACCAAAGGTGCGCACCTTGGAGCGCACCAAAGGTGTACACTTTGGAGCGCACCACATAGGGTCTTTGAGAGGTTGGCGCAGTGCGCACACCAAGGTGGGTGTTGAGGTGCGTGCCGAGGTGGGTGGGTGCTAGGGTGCGCTCCATGGTGGGTGCCAGGGTGGGTGCGTGCTAGGGTGGATTCCAAAGAGGGTCATAGGGTGGGTGCCAAGGTGGGTTGGTGATATAGTGGGTTCAAAGGTGGGTACTAGGGTGGGTTCCAAGGTGGGTCACAAGTTGGGTGCCAGGATGCGTGGGTGTTAGGTTGGGTGCCAAGGTGGGCTCCTGCGTGGGTGGGTGCTAGGGTGGGTTTCAAGGTGGACGCGAGGGCGGGTGCCAAGGTGGGTAACAAGTTGGGTGTTAGGATGGGTGAGTGCTAGAGTGGGTGCCAAGGTGGGTGGGTGCTAAGGTGGATGCCAAGGTGGTTCACAGGGTGGGTGGGTTCTAGGGTGAGTTCCAAGGTGGGTCACAGGTTTAGTGCTAGGGTGCGTGTCAAGGCGGGTGTCGAGGTGCCTGGGTGCTAGGGTGTGGATGCCAATGTGGGTCATAGGGTGGGTACTAGGGTGGGCTGCAATGTGGGTGCCAAGGTGGGTAACATGCTCGGTTGGTTCTAAATTGGGTGTCAGGGTGGGTGTGCACCCACCTTGCCCGAGGTGGGTGCCAAGGTGCCAGTGTGGGTGGGTGCTAAGGTGGATGCCAAGGTGGGTGAGAAGGTGGGTGATAGGTTGAGTGGTAGGATGGGTGGGTGCCAAGATGGGTCACAGGGTGGGTGCAAGGGTGGGTAGGTGCTAGGGTTGGTGTCAGGGTGGGTGGGTGCTAGGTTGGGTTCCAAGGTGGGTGCGAGGGTGAGTGTCAAGGTGGGTCACAGGTTAGGTGCTAGGATGGGTGAGTGCTAGGGTGCAAAGGTGCCAGGGTGGGTGCTAGGATGGGTCGATGCTAGGGTGAGTGGCAAGGTGGGTCCACAAGTGTCAAGGTGGGTGCCGAGGTGGGTGCCAACTTGGGTTCCAAGGTGGGTGCCAAGTGGGCGACTGCTATGGTGGATGCCAAGGTGGGTCACGGGGTGGGTGCCAAGTTGCTAGGTTGTGTTCCAAGGTGGGTGCCAACGTGGCTGCTAGGGTGCGTGGGTTAAAGGGTGTGTCACAACGTGGGTGCCAGGATGGGTGCGCACCCACACTGGCCAAGACGGGTGCAAGGTTGGGTTCCAAGCCCGGTCACAGGCTGGGTGCTAGGATGGGTGGGTGCCAAGGTGGGCACCAGGGTGGGTGCACCCACCCTGGCCAAGGTGGGTCACGGGGTGGGTCCTAGGGTGGGTAACAGGGTGGGTACTAAGGTGCGTGCCAAGGTGGGTCATGGGGTGGGTGCCAAGGTGGGCACCAGGGTGGGTGTGCACCAACCCTAGCCAGGGTAGGTCACGGGGTGGTTGTCGGGGTGGGCGTCAAGGAGCCAAGGTGGGTGGCAAGTAGCCAAGTTGCGTGCCAAGGTGGGTGTCGGGGTGGGTGCCAAGGATCCAAGGTGGGTGCCAAGGAACCAAGGTGGGTGTCTGGGTGGGTGCCGAGGTGGGAGCCAGGGTGGGTCCCAAGGTGAGTGCAAAGGTGGGTGCCAGGGTCAAGGTGAGTGCCAATGTGGGTTCCAAGGTGCCAGGGTCAGGGTGAGTGCCAATGTGGGTTCAAAGGTGCTAAGTTGGGTGCGAGGTTGGGTGCGAGGGTGGGTGGGTGCCAAGGTGTGCTAGGTGGAAGCCCGGGTGGGTCGGCATCCCATGGGTGTCGAGTTGGGTGCCTGATGGGTGCTTCTTGTCAAGTTTTAGTCGTCGGGACTCATTTCGAGCCTTAGAGGTCGTTTCTTGTCCGGTTGCCCTGTCTTCGACCTGGGAACCCAATTTTGGTCCTCGGGTCCCATTTTTTTTTGTCTCGCATCCCACTTTTGGCCTGTGGCCTTTTCGGGGTCGATTCTCGTTTTGGGCATCAGAGCATGTTTCTTCTCCTAAAACCCAATATTTGTTTATTAAGTCTCGGAACACATTTTTGTTCTCGTGGACCCATCATGGGTCTTGGAACGCATTTGTGGTCCTTGGGTCCCATTTTGCATCCCGAAACTTGTGTTTTGGTGCTTGATCCCTATTTTGGGTGCCCACCTTGCACCAAGTGCGCACCCGGGGCAAACCGAGCGCCTTGGTGCACCGGGGCAAGATCGAGCGTGCACCCGAGGCGCCCCGAACATGCACCAAGGTGCACTCGGCCCACATGTGAGCGCAGGTCGTTGCGCCCGAGGTGGTGTGTGGGCACCGCGTTGCAGACGGGACACTGCACGCACACGACGCCCCGTCCAGGTGCACGCACGTAGGCCGGGCCGGGTGCACACCCGACGCCCTAGCAAGGTGCGCGCACCCGGGCAGGGCTCACACTTGGCGAACGGGGCGCACTTCGCGAGGGAGGGTGTGCACCTCGACGGGGGTGGGTGGCCGGGGTGGATTCGCACGTGGGTCGCGGTTTGCTAAGTACACACTGCGACAAGCTCATAACGGGTGCGATCATACCAGCGTTAGTGCACCGGATCCCATCAGAACTCCGCAGTTAAGCGCGCTTGGGCCGGAGTAGTACTGGGATGGGTGACCTCCCGGGAAGTCCCGGTGTTGCACCCTTTCTTAGTTTTTCGCCGGGCGTCGCAATGCTATTTGAATAAACCTTTTGCCCGTTTGCGTTCTCGTCGGGGCCGGGCCGGGCCGGGGTGCGCTGCCCGCACTACCGCGCGCGCCGGGGGCGACACCGAGCGCGCACCCGAGGCGCCCCGAGCACACAGGCCACGGTGCAACCCGGGCGTTGTGCGCGCACCCCGGTGCGCCCGAGGTGCTGCGCGCGCACCCAGGTGAAATCGGTGTGCACCTCGGCCAGTGCGCGCTCGGTCGAGTCGCGCACGTTGGCCAAGGTGCACGGTGATGTTTCTTACTCTAAGGTTCCGCACCAGACGCCCGGGACAGGTGAGCGAAGCTGGGCGGGGCCGGGTGCGCGGCCGGGGCAGGTGCACGCAGCTGGAGAGAGCTTTGGAGCACACCAGAGGTGCGCACCTTGGAGCACACTTCGGAGCGCACCAATGATGCGCTCCATTCAAAAGTTTCCTGAAAAGGCAAAAAAAGTTGAGATTATAGAATTTCCCACTTGAGAGATTGTAAAAAAAAAAAATTTAAAATGAAGGAAACGCGGGTGCCAAGGTGTGCGCGCCCGGGTGCGCAGCCCAGCCAAGGTGTGCGCACCAAGGCGCCCACCCTGGCGAAGGTGCACGCAAGGTGCGCACCCGAGGCAAACCGGACAATTAACCCAACTTTCGACTTCGCGCGCACCTGCGCACCTTGGAGCGCACTTCGGAGCGCTCCTTGGTGCGCACCAATCTTGGGCACCTCGGAGTGCACCATGGCGCCCACCAAGGTGCGCACCCGGGGCAAACCGAGCTCCGACTTCGTGCGCACCTTGGAGCGCACGAAAGGTGCGCACCATGGCGCCCACCAAGGTGCGCAGCCCAGCCAAGGCGTGCGCATCAAGGTGCGCACCCTGGCGAAGGTGCGCACCCGGGGCAAACCGAGCTCCGACTTCGTGCGCACCTTGGAGCGCACAAAGGGTGCGCAACCCAGCCAAGGTGTGCGCACCCCGGGCAAACCGAGCTCCGAATCGTGCGCACCTTGGAGCACACTTCGGAGCCCTCCTTGGTGCGCACCGATGTTGCGCACCTCGGAGCGCACCCGGGGAAAACAATGCAATTAACCCGACTTTCGACTTCGTGGGCACCTCGGAGCGCTCTCGGGTTCGCACCTCGGAGCACACCGAGGTGCGCACCTTTGATGCGCTGCCTTCACCAATTTCCAGAAAAGGCAAGAAAACATTGAGAAGGTGTGCGCACCGAGGTGCCCACCCTGGCGAAGGTGCACGCGAGGTGCGCACCCGGGGCAAACCGGGCTCCGACTTCGTGCACGCCATGCTGCGCACCTTGGAGGGCCATGGTGCGCACCTTGGAGCACACTTCGGAGCGCTCAATGGTGCCCAACCCAGCCAAGGTGCCCACCGCGGCGAAGGTGCACGCGAGGTGCGCACCCGGGGCAAACCGGGCTCCGACTTCGTGCACGCCGCACCTTGGAGCACACTTCGGAGCGCTCCTTGGTGCGCACCAGGGCGCGCAACCCAGCCGAGGTGCCCACCCCGGCGAAGGTGCACGCGGGGTGCGCACCCGGGGCAAACCGGGCTCCGACTTCGTGCACGCCATGGTGCCCACCGCGGCGAAGGTGCACGCGAGGTGCGCACCCGGGGCAAACCGGGCTCCGACTTCGTGCACGCCGCACCTTGGAGCACACTTCGGAGCGCTCCTTGGTGCGCACCAGGGCGCGCAACCCAGCCGAGGTGCCCACCCCGGCGAAGGTGCACGCGAGGTGCGCACCCGGGGCAAACCGGGCTCCGACTTCGTGCACGCCATGGTGCCCACCGCGGCGAAGGTGCACGCGAGGTGCGCACCCGGGGCAAACCGGGCTCCGACTTCGTGCACGCCGCACCTTGGAGCACACTTCGGAGCGCTCCTTGGTGCGCACCATGGTGCCCACCAGGGCGCGCAACCCCGCCGAAGGTGCACGCGAGGTGCGCACCCGGGGCAAACCGGGCTCCGACTTCGTGCACGCCGCACCTTGGAGCACACTTCGGAGCGCTCCTTGGTGCGCACCAGGGCGCGCAACCCCGCCGAAGGTGCACGCGAGGTGCGCACCCGGGGCAAACCGGGCTCCGACTTCGTGCACGCCATGGTGCGCACCAGGGTGCCCACCGCGGCGAAGGTGCGCACCCGGGGCAAACCGGGCTCCGACTTCGTGCACGCCGCACCTTGGAGCACACTTCGGAGCGCTCCTTGGTGCGCACCAGGGCGCGCAACCCAGCCGAGGTGCCCACCCCGGCGAAGGTGCACGCGAGGTGCGCACCCGGGGCAAACCGGGCTCCGACTTCGTGCACGCCATGGTGCCCACCGCGGCGAAGGTGCGCACCCGGGGCAAACCGGGCTAGGACTTCGTGCACGCCGCACCTTGGAGCACACTTTGGAGCGCTCCTTGGTGCGCACCATGGTGCCCACCAGGCCGCGCAACCCAGCCAAGGTGTGCGCACCAAGGTGCACGCGAGGTGCGCACCCGGGGCAAACCGGGGTCCGGCTTCGTGCACGCCGCACCTTGGAGCACACATCGGGGCGCTCCCGGGTTCGCACCGGCGTTGCGCACCGTGGTGGGCACCTCGGAGCGCACCGTGGTGGGCACCTCGGAGCACACCAAGGTGGGCAGCGAGGTGCGCACCTTTGATGCGATGCCTTCACTAATTTCCATAAAAGGCAAAAAAAAACGAGATTTTAAAATTTCCGTTTTGAAAGATAGTGAGAAAAAGGGAATGCTGGTGCCATCTTGAGCCCGCCCTGGTGCGCAGCCCAGCCAAGGTGTGCGCACCAAGGTGCCCACCCTGGCGAAGGTGCGCGCCCGGGCAATTAACCCAACTTCCAACTTCGCGCGCGCCAGGGTGGGAGCGCACCCAACAACCGGGCCTGGGAAGAGCCAATGCGAGAAACCCCACCAAACGCTCTGACAAAAAAAGAGGGGGCGCTCCAGTAACCCCGCTTCGGAGCGCACCCTGGGCAAACCCAGCCAGGGTGCCCACCCCGGCCAAGGTGCAGGCGAGGTGCGCACCCGGGGCAAACCGGGCTCCGACAACGTGCACGCCGCACCTTGGAGCACACTTCGTAGCGCTCCCGGGTGCGCACCTCAGAGCACACCAAGGTGGGCAGCGAGGTGCGCACCTTTGATGCGCTGCCTTCACTAATTTCCAGAAAAGGCAAAAAAAAGAGGAGATTTTAAAATTTCCGTTTTGAAAGATAGTGAAAAAAACGGAACGCGGGTGCCATCTTGAGCCCGCCCTGGTGCACAGCCCAGGTAAGGTGCCCACCCTGGCAAAGGTGCGCACCCGGGCAATTAACCCTACTTCCGACTTCGTGCGCGCCAGGGTGGCAACCGGGCCTGGGAAGAGCCAATGCGAGAAACCCCACCAAACGCTCCGACAAAAAAAGAGGCGGCGCTCCAATAACCCCGCTTCGGAGCGCAGCCGGGGCAAACCCAGCCAAGGTGCCCACCCCGACGAAGGTGCACGCGAGGTGCGCACCCGGGGCAAACCGGGCTCCGACAACGTGCACGCAGCACCTTGGAGCACACTTCGAAGCACTCCCGGGTGCCCACCGGCGTTGCGCACCGTGGTGGGCAGCGAGGTGCGCACCTTTGATGCGCTGCCTTCACTAATTTCCAGAAAAGGCAAAAAAAAATGAGATTTTAAAATTTCCGTTTTGAAAGATAGTGAAAAAAACGGAACGCGGGTGCCATCTTGAGCCCGCCCTGGTGCGCAGCCCAGGCAA
>NW_026729388.1:0-81152 GCF_030272615.1 Cryptomeria japonica | reverse complement strand
AGACTAGTGGCCTTTTTTAGTGAAAAACTAAATGAAGAAAAGAGGACGTATTCTTCATATGATTTAGAGTTCTATGCCATGGTACAAGCTCTAAAAAAGTGGAGGCATTACTTGCTTCCTAAGGTGTTTATAGTGTACACTGACAATCATGCTCTTAGTTTTTTGTATGGACAGGAGAAGCTCAGTCATAGGCATATGAAATGGGTTGAAATTCTTCAAGCATATACCTTCACCACCAACCACAAGAAAGGGGTAGCTAATAAGGTTGTAGATGCTCTAAGTAGGAGGGTGTTGAAAGTGCAGGGAGTGCAGTTGCAGAGTAGGGTTGTTGAAGCACTCAAAGGATTGTATGAAGAGGGTCAAGATTTTAGAGAAATTTATAAGGTATTCTTTGAGTTTGCAAATGCTTTTCATGCAAAAAATTTTTACTACACCTTGTAGGATATTCTTTTGTTCAAGGGGTGTTAGTTATGTATCCCTAGGTGTTCAATGAGGGATACTGTAGTAAAGGAAACACATAGTGGTGGTTTAGGAGGTCACTGTGGCCTAAATAAGACTTTGGACCTAGTCAGGAGATTTTACTTTTGGCCGAAGATGCAAACGGATATCAGAAAGTTTGTAGAGAATTGTATTGTATGTCAGAGAGCAAAGGGGGTCTCAACCAGTGTAGGGTTGTACCAACCTTTGCCTATACCAAGTAGACCATGGAAAATTGTTAGTATGGAATTTGTGATGGGATTATCCAAGACAAAGATAGGTCATGACAGTGTGTTTATTGTGGTAGACAGGTTTAGTAAGATGACTCACTTTATTCCTTGCAAAAACCATAAATGAAGCTAGCTATATTGCAGGATTTTTTTTCAGAGAAATTGGTCAAATCCATGGGTTGCCTTTCAGTATTTTATTTGACTGGTACAACAAGTTTTTAGGGAATTTTTGGAGAACCTTGTGGAAAAGATTAGGCATGAATTTTTCTTTTAGCTCAGCCTATCACCCTTAGATCGATGGTCAAACTGAGGTTGTGAATAGGTCAGTGGGAAATCTTCTTAGATGTTTGACAAAGGATCATGGTAGTAGTTGGGATGTGGTGATACCTCAGGCAGAGTAAACCTATAATGATTCAACAAATAGAAGTACGGGCCTGATTCCTTTTAAGATTGTGTATGGTATTTGTCCAAGAGGATTTTTTTAATTGAGAGATGTCCAAGGGTTAGACAAGAGGAGTGGACATGCTAATGAACTTGTAGAGGATATGAAAGAGGTGTACCAACAAATTAGAGATACCTTACAGTAAAATAGTCAAAAGGTTAAAGAACGAGTGGATCAGAGAAGGAGAGATGTGCAGTACCAAGTGGGTGAGATGGTCATGATTCATCTTACAAAGGATAGGTTTCTCAAGGGAAGGCATAGCAAGTTGATGATGAGAAGGATTGGACAGGTTGTAAAATTTTGGATAAATATGGTCCTAATGCTTATAAAATTGAACTCCCTGATGATATTTCTATTTAACCTATATTTAATGTGTCTGATATTAAATTTTCTAGGAGTCCTACTGTAGGAGAATGTGCAAGTGAATCTCTTTAGGAAAGTGAAGAATGGATACAACATTTAGCACCTTAGGAGCCACCTACGATGCAATCCATTTTGGATAGCAGGGAAGCCATGAAAAAAAGGCACAAGACCTATTTCAAGAACTTAGTTGAATGGAAGGGCCTTCCTGACTCAGAAGCTGCCTAGATGCTGGATGAAGATATCAAAAATCAGAGTGATGATTCACAACAGTTGGTCTCTAAGATGACTTGAGATAAATTTCATTCAGACAGTATGGTGCAGGAGCACCTACCTATGAAGGCATGTACCAAGAACAAGATGATTTTCCATTTTCCTAGAAGGAATTTACTAAAGACCCTATGGGTCCTTTTTTATAATGCAATGTCCTAGGAGTGTGACAAGTTTGTCCATGTTTGGGTCAAATTGTCATCTAGGGTCTGGTAGAGAAAATTGAGTCAATAAGGGTCACAATGGTCTAAATTGATGCATCAAGTGACCACAAGTCTATTTGAGTCATTTTTGATGTTTTAAAATAAAATTTAATCATTTTGGGGGACTATGATAGTCTAGAGTCTAAGTTGGTTAAATTATGCAAAAGTTATCATATTGTCAATTTGTTGTCATGATAATTTTGCACTTTTTTTAAGTCGTGATTCTCCAAGGTTCAGTCATTTTATAAATTTGGAGGAATTTGTGGTCATTTGGGAGATATATTTAAAGGCCCCAAACACTGAAGGATGTATGTTGGTTGATTTGGAAAGAAATTGAAGCATCAAGAACTATTGGAAACTCAAAAAAACTGTCTATTTTTTGTTGATTTGATACTAAAGGTGGATTGGCAAGAATGCTCATGGAATAGTTCACATAACTAAATTGTTTTATGTTTTTTTTTCTTTCAATGTGAAGTCTTGAAGGGTTCACTTCCCCATTCTAAAAGAAAATCTCTATCGAGTAGCCTAAAACCCTTAAACCCCTAGGGTTTGACTCCAATATTGGGTTTTGGCCTATCAATCCCTAACTGAACACTCAGCCATTATAGGAGATGATATGCCACTATATCATATTTCATTTTCAAAATCCATGAAGAGTATACAAGTTGGCGAAGAGGATGGAGAAATAACCCTAGGTATGGCATCTCCATGTGATAGACCGATTTGATGAGTCTAGTGCATGAGAATTGAGTGGTAGCACATTGGAAAAGTATTTTAATGTGGTAGAAGAGTACTTTGGAGGTTTACATAAAATTTAATGGTTAGTGATGCTCACCCATTAGGAGAATGAAACCAGTTTGTGAAAGGCGTTCAATAAAATAGGTTTACAAGCCTATTAGGTCTGTTAGTGCATCATTGGTTGGAATATCTACAAGTTGTTTTGGTACCAAAAATTAAGATATTGTTGAGAAATCCCAAAAAGGTATTTGGAAATTTTTTTTTTTTTTTCTTATATCCTTAGGGTGTCAAAAGTTATCACCCGATTCCTTCAAATGGAGACCTAATTGCAACCGGTTGTGGGCTAGTGAGACAAAATTGATATTTCTAGTGGATCTAAACCATGAAATCCCATTTCATTTGTGTTAAAGTGTTGTGGGAACACCCCTCTAAGGATAATTGTATTTAATTGGTCAAGTGGGCCATTCAAACCCTAAAGCCTACTAGTAGCCCATTCATGTATGTAAGGGTGTGGGTAGTCACACAAGAACTTGAGAAGTGTTAGTTGTCCGTAAGCAAACATAGTGACACCTTTGGGTTTTCCAAGGTGTTGTTTGGTGTAATTGAACCATTGGATGACTTGGTGTTGTGTAAGGATCTTTGGAATTAGGGATTATCAGTTGAGTTTGTATGCCTTAGAGATTGGCTGGTTCAAGGTTATCCGTCCCTTTAGTCTATCACCTCCTCATCATATTGGTATCGAAGCAAGATTTTGAAGATCACTTGGGTAGTGTGGTATTAGTGTATGTCAGAGGTAGATATTGAAATAGGGGCTAATAGAATGCCTACTAAGAGTATGTCACAAGATGTGGTGAAGAAGTTGTTTGAAGAGATGCTTGAGTCCAAGCTTGAAGAATTGAAAAAGACTAAGGATAAGGAAGCTTGAAGTGACACTAATGAAGAAGTGGATAAAGAGGATGGGGAATCCTCTAAGTAGGTAGAGCAGATACTTGTAGGTTAGAGGAAATTTGTAGATGCCTTGAGGTTATTCAATAGGGACACCATTGATGGGTTTCCTATATATAGTGGAAGTATAGAAGTAAAAGAGGTGATAGACTAGATTGAGGCATTGACCACTCATTTTGAGTATAAAGAATTCCCTAAAGACAAGAAATTTAAGTTCAAAAAAGCAAGCTTTAAGGGGTCTTCTCTCACATGGTGGAACTATGTACAAGGGGAGAGAATTAAGGAGGGAAAAATTATGATAACCTCCTTGGGAAAGATAAAGGCTAAATTCACAGCACAATTTATGCCAATTGACTATGAAGTGCAGATGTAGAAAAAATTGCAAAACATCATACAAAGAGACCTTGATGTGAGTGCATATACGGAAGAGTTTCATAATTTTAGTCTCAAATCAAAGAGACAAGAAGAGGAGCCAGAGAAAGTGGCCAGATACTTGAATGGCCTAAGGATGAATATCCAAGATGAGATCAACATCTTGGCACCAGAGACAGTGATCAAGTATTTTCAATTGGCCATAAGGTCAGAAGAGAAACTAAAGAGAAGAAGTGAGTAGGGTAATAGAGGTAAAGGAGGGATAAGTTTGAGAGCCAAAGGCAGTTTTGGAGGAAGAAGTCCTAACCACAAGTCTAGTGGTGAGTCTAGCTAAGAAGAGAAAGTTGGGGACTCAAGTAGTAGAGGAGGCTACCATGGCAGAAAACCTAATGGAAGAGGTGGGACAATTGGATCAAGGAGGGGATCCAAGTTCTCTAGTATGAGATGCTATAACTACAATCAGATGGGGAACCTGACCTACAAGTGTCCAGAGAAGACCTCAACTTCTCATGTTGGTGAGAGGAGAACCACTTTGACTCAAGAATATGCAAGGAGTGTGACATCTCCATAAGTGAATTTGACATCAGAAATGGGAGAGAACCTGATGATAAAGAGGATACTCCTCAAGGAACCAGTGAAGACTGAGCCACCCCAAGGAAAAGCTATGTTTAGAATCAACTACAAGATTTAAGGTAAGCTTTATAAAGTTGTTATATATTTAGGGTCTACTATTAACATTGTATATTTGGAAGCAGTAAACAAGTTGAACTTGGAAAGGATACCCCATAGTTGTGCATATAAAGTCAATTGGTTGAACAAAGGGAAATGCATACTCATCAATGAACAAGCATGGGTAGAGTTCAATATTGGGGGGTATAAGTATAAAAAATTATGTTACATCCTTCCAATAGATGCTTGACATCTTTTTCTTGGAAGACCATGGTAGTTTCATAGAAGGGCTCATAATGATGGAGATAATAATATATACTCTTTCCAAAAGGACGGTGTGACCTTTAGGATACAGTCAGTGGTAGAAGGGGATCCACAACATGTAGGATCTACTATGATGATGGTGAGAGAAAGAGAGTTCCTAAATACACTAAAGGAGTAAGGTGAAGTAGGTTTTTCTTTGATTGTGAAGTCCAAGGAAGAAAGCAAGAAGGGTTTGAGTGAGGTGGGACCTAAGGAGGTCAGGGGACTACTAGACCAGTACAAAGGAGTGGTTCCAAAAGACATACTTGATTCCCTACCACTTATCAGAGATGTGAGTCATTAGATTGACCTCATACCAGGAGCAATACTTCCTAACAATGAAGCATATAAAATGACCCAACAACAGAATGAGGAGATAGCTAGGCAAATTAAAGAACTCCTAGAAAAATGGTTGGTGAGAAAGAGCCATAGCCCATATGAAGTACCTACTATTTTAGCCCCAAAGAAGGATGGGAAATGGTGGATTTGTACTGGTTCTAGGGCTATCAATAGGATAACCATAAAATATAGATTTCCTATTCCAAGGATAGGGGACCTAATGGATTATTTAGGGGGGGCTACCTATTTCTCTAAAATTGACCTCAAGAGTGGGAACCACTAGATAAGGATAAGAGAGGGGGTTTAATGGAATACTGCATTCAAAACCAATGAAGGGTTGTATGAGTAGCTTGTCATTCCTTTTGGTCTTTCAAATACCCCTAGCACCTTTATGAGACTAATGAATGAAGTGTTGCAGGAGTTTATATGGAAATTTGTAATAGTCTACCTTTATGATATATTGGTGTTCAGTAAGAGAAAGGACGAGCACTTGAAACACTTGGAGGTAGTCATGAAGTGGCTGTAGGAGGAGAAGTCGATGATAAATGTAGAAAAGTGTGACTTCATGATGTAGGAATTGGTGTACTTAAGCTTTGTCATCTCTAAGGGTGACTTGAAGATGGATTCTTCCAAGGTAGAGGCTAATTTGAACTGACCTACACCTAAGACAACTGGAGAGGTAAGTAGTTTTCATGATTTGGCAACATTTTATAGGAAATTTATTATAAATTATAGTGATATTTGTGCACCTATGTTAGAAACCATCAAAGGTGGTGGTAAGGTGAAGTTCTTGTGGACCAAAGAAGTAGATGAGAGTTTTAAGTGTTTAAAATAGAAAGTTGCCAAGTACCTGATTTGAGTAAGGTCTTCGCCATTGAATGTGATGCAAATGATTTGGCTATAGGAGTAGTATTGAGCCAAGAGGGGAGACTGGTGGCCTTTTTCAATGAAAAACTAAATGAAGCAAAGAGGAAGTATTCCTCATATGATTTAGATTTGTATGTCATGGTACAAGCACTGAAAAAGTGGAGGCATTACTTGCTTCCTAAGGAGTTTATTATGTCTACTAACAATCATGTTCTTCATTTTTTGAATGGACGAGACAAGTGCCATCTCAGGCATATGAAATGGGTTAAACGTCTTCAAGCATACACCTTCATCATCAAGCACAAGAAAGGGGTAGCCAATAGGGTTGCAGATGCTCTAAGTAGGAGGGTGTTGACAGTGTAGTTGCAAAGTATGGGTGTTGAAGCACTCAAAGGATTGTATGAAGAGGACCAAGATTTTAGGGAAATATATAAGGTATGTTGTAGTTTTCTAATGCTTTTCATGGAGAATTTTCTAACTACACCTTGCAAGAGGGTCTTTTTTTCAAGGGGTGTCAGTTATGTATCCCTAGGTGTCCAATGAGGGATAATGTATTAAAGGAGAAACATAGTGGTGCTTTTGGAGGTCAGTTTGGGCTAAATAAGACTTTGGACCTAGTTAGGAGATTTTTCTCTTGGCCGAAGATGTAGATTGATATCAAAAAATTTATAGAGAGTTGTATTGTATGTCAGAGAGGAAAGCGAGTTTCAACCAATGCAGGGCTATACCAGCCTTTCCCTATACTAATTAGAACATGGGAAAGTTTAAGTATGGACTTTGTGATGGGATTACCCAAAAAAAAGACAAGTCATGATAGTGTGTTTGTTGTGGTAGATAGGTTCAGTAAGATGGCTTGCTTTATTCCTTGTAAAACCACAAATGATGCTAGCTATCTTGCAGGATTTTTTTTCAGAGAAATTGTTAGAATCCATGGGTTGCCTTTGAGTACTATATTTGACCAGGACAACAAGTTTTTACGATACTTTTGGAGAGAATTGTTTCAAAGATTAGGCAAAAATTTCTCTTTTATCTCATCCTATCACCCTCAGAGTGATGGTCAAACTAAAGTTGTGAATAGGTCATCGGGAAATCTTCTTAGATGTTTGACAAAGGATCATGGTAGTAGTTGGGATGTGGTGATACCTCAGGTAGAGTATGCCTATAAGTATTCAACAAAAAGAAGTACAAGTCTGAGTCCTTTTGAGATTGTGTATGGTATTCATCCAAGAGGAGTTTTTGAATTGAGAGATGTCCAGGGGTTGGACAAGATGAGTGGACATGTTGATAAATTTGTAGAGGCTATGAAAGAGGTGCACCAACAAGTCAGAGATACCTTACAATAGAACCGTCAAAAGGTTAAAGAACGACTAGATCAGAGAAGGAGAGATATGCAGTACCAAGTGGGTGACATGGTCATGGTTCATCTTAGCAAGGACAGGTTGCCCAAGGGAAGCTATAGAAATTTGATGATGAGAAGGACTGGATCTTCTAAAATTTTGGATAAATATGGTCCTAATGCTTACAAAATTGAACTGCCTGATGATATTGTTGTTTCCCCTATATCTAATGTGTCTAATCCTACAATGTATAGCAGTCCTACTATAGGGGAATATGCAGGTGAACCTATTCAGAAAAGTGAAGAATGGATATAACACTTACCACCTAAAGAACCGCTTAAGATGGAGTGCATTTTGGATAGAAGAGAAGCCAAGAAAACAATGCACAAGACCTATTTTGACCACTTCATTAAGTAGTAGGGCCTTCCTGACTCAGAAGCTACTTGGATGATAGAGGAAGATATCAAAAAGAAGGGTGGTGATTTGCAATAGTTGGTCTCTAAGAGGACTTGAGACAAATTTCACCTAGGGATTATGGTGCAAGAGCACCTACCTATGAAGGCATGAACTAATAACAAGATAGTTGGAGGAAGTTGTGGTCATTTGGGAGATATCTTTAAAGGCCCCAAACACTGAAGGATATATGTTGTTTGATTTGGAAATAAATTGAAGCATCAAGAACTGTTTGAAACTCAAAAAAGCTATCTAATTTCTGTTGATTCCATACTAAATGTGGATTGGCAAGAATGGTCATGGCATAGTTCCTATAGCTAGATCATTTTACCTTTTTTTTCTTTCAATGTAAAGTCTTGAAGCATTTTCTACAATATTCTTAAAGAAAATCTCTACCACGTAGCCTAAAACCTTTAAACCCCTAGGGTTTGACTGCAATAATGGGTTTTGGCCTATCAATCCTTAACTAAAAACTCTATCATTATAGGAGATGATAGGCCACTATATCACATGTCAGTTCCAAAATCCATTCAAAGGATACAATAGGGCGAAGAGGATGGAGAACTAACCCTAGGTCTGGCATCTCTATGTGACAGGCCGGTTTGATGAGTGTTGTGCGTGAGAATTGAGTGGTAGAACACTAGAAAAGGGTTTCAATGTAGTAGAAGATTCATTTGGAGGTTTACATAACATTTCATGGTCAGTGATGGTCACCCATTTGGAGAACCAAACCAATTTGTGAAAGGCATTCAGTCAAATAGGTCTGAAAGCCCTCCCTATTAGGTCTGTTAGTGCAGCATTGGTTCGAATATGTGCAAGTTGGTCCAGTATTGGAAATAAAGATATTGTTGAGAACTCCCAAAAGGGTATTTGAAAAAATAATTTGTTTTATTAGATCCTCAGGGTGTCAAAAGTTATCACCCGATTGCTTCAAATGGAGGCCTAATTGCAACCGGTTCTGGTTGTGGGTTATTGAGAAAAAATTGATGTTTATGGTGGGTCTAAGCCATGAAATCCTGTTTCAATTGTGTTAAGGTGTTGTGAGAACACCCTTCCAAGAATTTTTGTATTGAATCGGTCAAGTGGGCCATTCAAACCCTAAAGCCTAGTAGTAGCCCACTCATGTATGCAAGGGTGTGGGTAGTCACACAAGAACTTGAGAAATGTTAGTTTTTTGTAAGTGGATATAGTGGAGCCTTTGGTTTTTCCAAGGTTTTGTTTGGTGTCATTGAACCATTGGTTGACTTGGTGTTGTGTAAGGATCTTTGGAATTAGGGATTACCAGTTGAATTTGTATGCCTTTGAGAGTGGCTAATTCAAGTTTGCCCCTCCCTCTGGTATGTCACCCCCTCATTAGTTTCCTTTTGTTATGTTCCCTGTGAGTGGAATAGAGTTGTTGATTGTCTAGCGAGGTGGCCTTCTAAGCACTTGGATGGATGGAGAATCGAAGACAAGCTTCATCTACCCTTGGAGTATGTTCAAATTCTTGAGGGTTTGGTCAAGGAGGGTTTAGTGGATTAGTTGTTGCCCGTTTGGGGGCTTTCTGATGAGTTCTCTATTTTTGTATTCTTTTTTGGGCTTGAGGCCTTGTTCTTTGTAGTGTTGGGTTTGAACTAATAACTGTTTACCCCTCTTTTTTCTTTTTTTTTTTTAAAAAAATAGTTAAACATTAAAAGTAGAGGAAAAAGTTAGAAAAAAAATGTTGGTTCATATCCTTGTAAAATAAGAAGCATTTAAAGCTAAAAATATGTATTAAAGACATTATTAATCAAATATTGTCAAATAGGAAAAATAATAGAGGTATTACTTAGTACCATAAGAATGAACATGATAACACATAATTTTATATAATAACTTCTTCTATATTTCTCTATAACATCAACCTTTGTTCTTCTATATTATTTCTAAAACTAAATATATATCACCATATATAATTATTAGAATTGTCAATTTTTTTTTTAATTTTATTAACTAATAGTTCAAATTTAAATTAAAATTTAGATTATTATTTTTTTAACGTAAAGTGCATTTCTTTGAAAATAAATGACTTCTAATTTTTTTTATTTTTTGTCTTTTATTGTCCAAGCAAGGTACCCTAAGACACATTTTGGTATGCTCTAAGGGTTTGGTTGTTTGGGCTGTCTTGATTAGATTTTGGACTCTTGGGATCTTTTTCGTTGGAATTGCCAAAATTTTGTTATCCTTTCCAACTATATCGGGAGTGTTTAATCCTGTTTTAATTCTCAATATTTGAGAAGTTTTATTTTTATATAATCGGTGCTAACCCTTAGAAAAAAAAAATAATCAAAATATTTCACCATCACACGTTGATTTGACGAATACTACAATGTTGTCATCTGGATGTTGCATCATACGAGAGCTATCCAGGTTACTTCGAAGTTATCATATCCCGGTTATTTCGAAGATTTGAGATATGGTATTTGTACGTATCTATTTGGTCCGAATGAAAAGCTCAGAAAATTCTTTTACGTTTGGATGCAATCTTATGGGCCAAGAGAGTTAAATACTCATTTCATCATGCCTCTCACGGAGTACAGAGAAACCCTAAAAGATGGAAGTGGTACCAGATCAAAATCACAGAGGATAAGCTGCGTCAACAGATGGATGATCAAAATCTATTTGGCCGGTTTGAGGAATTTCCTTCAACACCCAATATCCACACAAGTCATCAATTCTCTCTGCCGACAACGGAAGGACATGAGAATGCTTTGTCGTCTGAGGAAATCATTAAGGCGGCGGGCGCACAGTACATGCATGCGTGGGCTGAGGAGGGTTTCAATCTTAATTACTCATTAGCCGTTCCAGGCCTGCCTGGAGAAGAGCAGAACGGGATTGAATTGGCTCATCTTGTTTTGGCCTCAGCAGAGATGGTCAGCAACCAGCGATATGAAGAAGCCTCCAGGCTGCTAGGCCAATGCAAAATATTCTCTTCCCATCTGGGGAACCCCATAGAGAGGCTCTGTTATTATTTTTCCGAGGCCCTCCAAGAGAGAATGGAACGCCAGACCTGCAGCGAGCCATATAAGGGGAAAGAAATAACCCCCGATGTCGCCGACAAATACAGAAGTGATTACGGAAAAAGTGAGTTTGCTTCTCTAGCCGCTCTGTGTACTTCTGTACTTCCCTATTGCAGAATACTACAATTCACGGCTGTCGAAGCTATCCTTGATGCCGTGAGGCATGAGAGAAGAATTCATGTCATTGATCTGGGAATCCGAACTGGGTGCCAATGGACAGCATTGATTCAATCCCTCTCTCTAAAACATTCTTCTTCTTCTTCTGTTAAGCATCTAAAGATCACAGCAGTTGGAGTGAATTCCGATGACCTAGAAGACAGTGGAAGAAGGCTTACAGTGTTCGCTAGAGCTATGGGCATTAGCTTTTCCTTCTGTTCCGTCAAGATCTCAAAGTTTGAGGAGATTAACGAAGATTTATTTAATGTTCAGGCAGGTGAGTTCGTGGCAGTGAATGCTCCTACTGTTTTCAAAACTTTGTTATATGACCCTACTCTTCTAGGAAATACTGTTAATGTTATCAGGAAATTAAATCCCCGCGTTTTGCTGAGTTCGGAAGTAGAAGGGCAGCATAATTCCCCCTTTTTTGCAGATCGGTTTGTTGAGGCGCTCTTCTATTACAGCGCTTACTTTGATTGTTTGGAGGCTATGCTGCCGGACAGAAACGATTTGAAAAGGGTCAAGTTTGAAGAAGTCTGTTGTGGGAGTCAAATAAGAAGTATGATAGCCTGTGAGGGAGAGGACAGGAGGGTGAGACACGTCAAAATGGATATTTGGAGGTCTTTCTTTACATGGGCTGGATTTAGAGAAAAGAAATTCAGCTATCAGGCTTGGTGTCAAGCAAGATTATTGCTCAAGCAATACGTTAATGCAGAAAGTTTTACTATTGAGTCGAATGGATCTGCTATGAGCGTAGGGTGGAAAGGAAGGCCGTTGCACACACTGTCTATATGGGCTTGTAAAAAATAACGCATCGGTTAGAAAGCTTTCAAGAAAGCCATTTTCTATTATCCCAATGACTCTATCTATCCCTTCCCGTCTATACAATAAATACAACAGCATATATTACAAAAATGTCCAACTGTTTTTAATATTATAATATATATGAGTTAGTCCAAGATTTATAGGCTTCAACATTCTTTATTAGTATTCTAGTTTAACTTATAACTTTGTTTATTTGTTTCATATTTTGTTATCGTTTTATGCGTAGATAGCATGATCAATAGCAACATTATCATCGTTAATAATAATAATGCTCATGATGGTACAAAGTATTTTTATTTAGAAGAAAGAAACGATATTTTATGTAGTAAATGTGTAGTTGTTTTTTATATATAGAGATGATTATCAATATTATTTATAAATATTAATTGTTGGCAGATAAATTAATTATCCTCTAGATCTTCCTAGAAACTTCTCTCTTCCAGAAAATTCCTCCACCGAATGACTTCTAGAGACTTGAGTCCACTATTTCAACTGCCCATCATTAAGTTTGTAACTAACTCTTATCCAGATTCTTCTATGTATCTTCTTATAAATTCAATTGTAAGGGTCTGTGTTTAGTAGAGCCCATTTATGGGTTTCTCTCCTGTCTCTTCTCCTCTGTATTTCTATGTTTCTGCTATTTTTATCATGGTATCAGAGCATAGCATGTTCCTATGCCTGTGCCTACTTGTTGGAAGAATTTAATGGATCTACCATAATGTTTGCCCGTTCTAGAAGAAGCAGTGGAGAAGAAAGATAATGCTGTTGTCCAAGTCAGTGTGTTAGTTGCTAATGATTTTCATTTTGTAGTTCTCAGATTTTATGTTGTTTGAAATCAAGTCAAAACTAAAGTAGAGTGTTGCCTCTTGAAGAAGATACCATCTAGGAGGAGACAAGTGATAGATTGGGGTTCGCAAGGCCGAGGGATATAACTGTGCTTGTAAGTCTTGCCATGGGTTCCTTACCACATTGCTCTACTCAAGGCATATCCAATATTGAGTGGGCATTATCCAAGAACTTATTTCAATGAGAGAGAGATCATTTAGTAATATTAGTGTTTTTGAGTTAGTTGGGTTGTGGTCTAGCAGTAAAATGATGTGCATTGGTTTGTCTCTATGTTTATCCCTATGTCTGTGTTTTGTAGTGCTCTCTTTGTCAAATTAGAACCCATAGGGCCTAGCCTGCCTTCCCAGAGAACCCTACAATACTTCTGATAATAAGTAACTAGTCTCTTGCCCAGTATTTCTAAAATAGTGTAATGTGCTCTAGTTTACAAAGTTAGTGTATTGCCAAGGACAGTGATGGTGTTAAAGATTGGGGCTGGTGTTTTTTCTTTTTGCAGCTCAATTTGGTGAGGGTCTGATGGTGAAGTAGTGCTATTTGAAGATGTTGAAGTATTTTGATCAAATGTGCAAAATTTTTTGGTCGGTGATGAGAAAATTTGTGTCTCTAAATCTGAAGGCTATGTCATTGTCCAAACATGGATAGGTGTTGCAAATGTGTGCAAAGTGATGTCATGGAGCTTGAAGGTGGGATGATTTGTGCATCATTAAAGCATTGTTGTGATCTCCGATAGTATTATTTGTGAATGGGCATAGTTGATGAGTTTGTTTCTTTTCAGAAAAATATTTAAAGGCAAAATAGAAGTGTGTATTCTATCTAAGTTTGTGTAAGGGGTGCATGATCAGTGGTACTTGACACCCCAAGAAACTATTTGGTTTAATATATTGATGAACCATGTATCTAAAAAGCATTCCTATAGAACTAGTGAGCACAGTGGTTGGTTACCTATGTGTCTCAGTAGATGGTTTGCTTTTTATATGGACTCAATAATTTTAGCTAAAAACTCAGCAGTGATGAAAGTTTCCCCATTGTGATGGTTATTGGAACCATGCTAGTGTTGAGTCTCTTGTGATGGTTTGTGGTAAGCCAAAACCACATGTTTGGGTAAAAAATCCTGAAATAATATGAAATTCAAAGTGATTTTATTAGTTGGGGAAAACCCAAATGGTTATGGGTAAACTGGTTAAAAACCCAAAAGTTATAGTAAAAGAGAAGTTTGTAGCGAATCAGTTAAGGGTAAACTGTGAAAACCCAAAGTGATTAGGGGAAACAAAATTTGTTGTAAATGGGTACCTAAAAAGGCTTGAGACCAGGACTCATCCTAATTCGATTATGGGGGGATATCAAAAACAATTCGATAATTAATTTATGGGGGGATGTTGGCAGATAAATTAATTATCCTCTAGATCTTCCTAGAAACTTCTATCTTCCATAAAAGTCCTCCACTAAATGACTTCTAGAGACTTGAGTCCACTGTTTGAACTGCCCATCATTAAGTTTGTAACTAACTCTTATCCAGAGTCTTCTATCTATCTTCTTATAAATTCAATTGTAAGGGCCTGTGTTTAGGAGAGCCCATTTATGGGTTTCTCTCCTGTCTCTTCTCCTCTCTATTTATGTTTTTCTGTTGTTTTTATCATTAATTAGTATAAATATTTCTAATATATCTGATTGGAGATGGAGCTTTACACTTGTGGCAGACCTGTTTCTTTGGTGTCCACCCTGGATGCTTCCCTACTAGTATCTTTCTAATGGTTTGTTCTCTTGCTGTTCATTCCCATGATTCTCCTCTTAAGATGTTGTTCCCTCCTATGGAGGTGGAGTGGTTGCATGGTGATTGGGTGGTTAAGGGGCTTTTTGGTCAACTGGATAGTTTTGTTGCTGATGGGTTAGACTAGCGTAGGGCTGTTGATGCCCAGTTTTGGCTCTACCGAAGAAGCAAGGATGGTAGGATGTATGCCTTTCTTTCTCTTTCCCATATTGAGGTGGGGTTTCTAAAGTTTTTTTTGTAGTTTTCTCTGTTCATTTCGGTTGTTTTTAGGAGCACTTTTAAAACCCAAATGGAAGGTTAGGGGACCCTTTCAAAACCCCCTTGTTTATGTTTGGCTGGATGATGATAGTTTTGAAGGGCCTGGCTTAGATTGTGATAGTTTCTGGTTAAGGGATGGGTAAGCCTTTTGTTGCCTGATTTTTATGTATATGGGGAGGGGCACCTGAAAAATCCCTAATGTTTGGATGAGGGAGTTCATCAACTTCACTTAAAGGCTTAGGTTGTGTTGCCAGCAGATTTTGTAATGATTTTGATTTAGTCTGGCTAGATTTTTTATAATCTTGGTTGTGTTGGCTTTTGGCTGGCACTTGCTAGATTTGTTGTTATGGTCTACTAATTTTATTTGCCTATCTTTACTTGCAGAAGTTTCATTGTAGGTTCTAGATCCTAGCAAAATCTGAGGTTTTTGGGTCCCTTCAAAACCTAGTGTACAAGGTTTCTGGTCCCATCAAAACCTATTTTCCCTTAATCAAAAACATTTATATTAAATTTATGATATAGTTTAGATTTATTCATTAAGATTAATATTCTTTGATATTTTTGAAATAAATCTACTTTAAATTATATTTATTATTTATTAAAAAGGAAGTGAAAAATATATCCTATTTTATTTATTAAAAAGGAAGTGAAGAGCCATGATGCCAAAAGACAACAAATCAAAAAAAGTGAACTAAACATGCCCCACAACTAGTTGGTAACCAAAGAACCAAATTCTAAAAAACCATCAAGTAACTATAACACAACTTTTAATATCTTTGAGAGATAGAGGTGCATGGAAATCATCTATAAAGAAACCTAAATAGAAAAGAGAAAAAACATTAAAAGTAACTAGGACATCAACCAACAAGTGTAACATCATTTGTGGATTTTTCAATTTTCCTTGATAGAGGCCAAAGCATCCCCTGAGGCTTCATCATTTGCCATTGCAAGATCGTCATTCTTCTCTTCAGCATGCTCAACACCTTGATTTTTCCTTTGTTTTCTAACTTTGTAACTCTTAGAAATGATCCCCATGATAGCTCTATTCTTTATATCATTTGTACTATCAACAATAGTGTTGAGGCCATGTTTGAAATTGATGAACTTTTAAAAATCCTTTTGCTTCAGCCTCTTCTTAAGTTCAATCACCCATTTTTGAAATTTCTCAACTTCAATCTTCATGGAAGGAAACTCAAAGCTCTTTCTATTACTATTCTAACCCATAAACTAGTGACCAATATCTTGATCAATGTAATTTACATGTCCTCATATAGAACCTTGTTATTACCTTCCTTGATATACTCTGCCTACTAATATTTCTTGATTCCAATAATCATCACCTCATTTATATGTTTTTCAGCATTAGTTGCTCTAGCAATTCTTGCCAATTATTAACCACCTTGACTACCCACATTAATTATCTCTTCTTTAACCTTATCATCTGATTGTACCTTTACATCCTCTCTAATGTCCACACCAATTTAATTTTTAGGAGTTTTCCTATCTCTTTTTAGTTTATCAAAAAGTGATGTTGCATACAATAATTGGGTTTTCCTCTTGTTAAGGGTAACCTTGAGAAGGTCATCATAGAAAGGAGGAATATTCGATAACCTTTGGGGATTCATCCCCATAAAAGGGTTGGGCAGTTTCATTTTTCTTTTATCAGTTTTTTTCTTAAATTTATGATCTAGAGTGACCAAGCTTTAAAAACAATAGGGAAACATTGGAGGGTAATAAACAATTGGAATTTATAAATGGACATGATAAGGCCTTGGTGGAGAGGAGGACTGACATTGTCATCTACACAATCTTAGATAGTTGAAAATATGTAGAAAGGGAAGCTAATTAGTTCAATGTTATATAGGGCAAGGAAGCTTGTAAAACGAAATATGCGATGGTTCCCACACTAGGTTAGCTCCAAATCAACCCCAATGGGATTCCATGAGTCCACAACTCAAATATCATTCACTGTGTATATTTAACTCAAGCACGTAGATTAGGGTTCTTCACCACCAACATGAGGTGGAGATTCCACAAAACACGAGAACCTTGTGCAGAATAGAGAGGGTGTGTCACAGGATATTTAAAACCTTAAAAACATCCTCCATGCCTCAAGGTGGAACTAAACACATGCAAGAGACCACCCAAAGACAAAACAACTCCACCATCTTTCAATGTGCGGAGAATAAACTCTAAAACGATGTTGGTCGTCCAAGGAGAGGGCATTGTGGTTCCTTCTACACCAATCTGACTTTCTTTAAACCAATGAATGGTGACGATAGAGATAAAGAAACTTACCAAATATAATATGATCAAAATAAATAAACATATCTTGGAGCAAGCTCGGCTGCCACACAAATCATGATAGTCAATAATATTAAACTATTGCTTGGGACAAAAAGATGCACAAGCCCCAGTAAGAAAGCTGTCAAAACTAACAAACTCTATCAACATACATCATCTAAAAGAATTATAAAGGATCTCTAGACCAAAGCCACACAGATCTGATAGTATCGAGCTCAACAAGTGATGCACAAAAATGATAGTGTTACTCCGACAAGAAGGCTATATATAAAATTGCCTCGAGTTGTAAGAATGGCTACGAATGTAAGTATTCGAACATCCAATAATGCCTAGGTAATATAAAAGTATGGCACAAAAGCCCTAACGCTACCTAATGAAGAAATGATGACTCAACCACTATGAATGATGTGATAAAGACAAAAATTGGTGGCCGGTGGAGAGCATAAAATCAAAATCTACCAAAAGAAGTGGGTCGCCACTATGCTTGTGAGCATGGTCTTGATCAGATATGATAATGCTGCCAACAAATCAACCAGATCATCAAAGGCAAATGAATATGTTGAACCTATAAAAATAATGTGGGGCCTGCAAAAATAATAGAGGGCCTGCAAAATAAAGATACGGGTCAGGATTATAAACCTAAGATCCCTTCATAATGCTCCTGCACACGGAAGGTCAAAACTTGATCACAAAAGTATGTGAGCCTCTCGAAGTAGAAATCTGCTCTAGCTTTAGAAAGGATTTTTGACTTTAAGTGGGCCATGCACTCAATATTGAACCAACAAAAAATAAATGGAACCCATAATGATGATGTTGATCATGGATTTTCCAAGCTTCAACCAATATGGAACCTGCCAAGAGGAAACACCTGTGATAATATTCACAGTCAACAACCTGATCTAGGAGCCAATCAGAAGAAAATGTCATCCTATATAGACACAACAAATATTAATTTGTTTGGTCTGCTTAATTACATGGGATGACAAAAGCTTTGCTCAAGATACGAAATGGGCTTCGAAAATAGAATAGCCTGTGTAGATAAGGGCTTTTCAAGCCGACTTCAATTGGTCCAGATTTGAGGAGATCTCTGAGGCAAACCAATGCATAGAATGCAACCCTTAACCCAACTAATAAAATGTCGACCCAAGCATATCAGGCCGCTGATAATGCCTTTGAACGCATCACTGGAAGGTGCAGTCCAAAAATATGATATCAACTACATCAAGATCTTCAAATACACAGCTAACGGTGCTATGCATAACTGGTGCACTAATCACAAACCCTAAATAAAAGCACTGATAATGCCTTTGAACGCATCACTGGAATGTGCAGTCCAAAAATATGATATCAACTACATCAAGATCTTCAAATCCACAGCTAACGGTGCTATGCATAAGTGGTGCACCAATCACAAACCCTAAATAAAACCACAACAAACTGACTCCCCTACAAATCAATAGGAATAGGTGTTGGTAATTACTGATTTTTACCACCAAACGTGCAAGCTTAGCATTTAAGATTGAAGTTTCCAGATTTGAATTCTAGATGCTTCTAATTCTAGATGTTTCTCATAATGGACATTCTAGATGTTTCCTTGCTATTTACTTCTGTCTTATCTTCATCACATTCGTTATAAATAAGATGTAATATGAATTGTTACTCAGTCTTTCATGGGTCCAGAAAGTTCTGTAGAGCTGTAAGGAGATGTGAATGTAAGGTTTATGTTATTTAATATAATATAATATCTGCATTTGTCTATTTTCTGTTATTGTCTTCTGTCTCTGTCCACCCCATCAAAATGGTATCAGAGCCGATGGTTGTGCTCTTGGAGATCTAAAAGAAGCCAGGTTAAGATAGAATGTTCCAGCCTGCAAGTGGTTGTGTTCGTTGAAAGTTTTGACCCCCAATTTGAATGGAGCAAAACGATTGATGTTAGCTATTTTGCGTAAATGGAAACTGCAGATTGTGTGGAGACAAAGAAGAAGCTATCGATGCCATCGTAAAGGAGATCTAGAAATTGATGTATATTATAGGAAGCCACATCCATGGAGGTCGTTGCAGAAGAATTCACTGGAAGCCGTTAAAGTTGCTCAAGCCATCAAAGCAAGGAGAATCGTGGAAGCCTTTAAAAGTCACGAGGCATGAGATCTGAAAAGTAAGAGATGGCCGTAGACAGGAGAAAATAGCTAAGGCAAAAATCTTGCCAAAGCTGAAGAGTTTTTTGAAGTGAAGTCGTAGCTGTTGAAAAAATCATTTTGGATTTGTGTAAGCATGTTTGAGGTCACTAGAGCTTGCTAGGATCCCTGAGCACCCGCAGTGTGACTCTATGGGAGGTGCAGAGGAAATACATGTGTATTTCTTCTGTTTTACATCTGAACTGACAATGGACTGGTTACCAAATGAATTAGAGCTCATGGTAAGAGCATCCCAATGGCAACATGGGATTTCTTAGATTCAATCTCTAGTTCTAGAAGATTTTGATACTGCAACATAAGTGAAAGAGATTAAGAATTCAATCAGAATTTGTGGTAGAAATTAAGGGGGAGTGTTGGTAATTACTAATTTCTACCACCAAACATTCAAGCTTGACATTTAAGATAGAAGTTTCCAAATTTGAATTCTAGATACTTTTAATTCTAGATGTTTCTCATAATGGACATTCTAGAAGTTTCCTTGCTATTTACTTATGCCTTATCTCCATCACATTGGCTAAAAATGAGATGTAATATGAATTGTTATTCACTCTTTCATGGCTCCTTCTCTCTAGAGCTGTAAGGAGATGTGAATGTAAGGTTTATGTTATTTAATATAATATAATGTCTCCATTTGTCTATTTTATGTTCTTATCTTCTGTCTTTGTTTGACCCATCAACAAGGCTCAGATAGAGCCAATACACACATGCAGTGAACTGAGAGTGGTATATGAAATAGATAATGTTGTGCCAAATAAAATGACATGAATACATTACGAATCTACAAACTCCTAGGATCTCAACAAAATTCTAATGAAGGGTCTCAAAGATAGAAAGAAGTGTAGTTTGAAGGCTCTAATTTATCACATTGGTGTGATGCTCCCAAGCTAGGATCATGACTATAAACAACTTCTATAGAAATATAAAGACAAATATTTTACTATGAAATGACAAATGATATTGTTGAGATGATAAATTATACAAATTTACAATAACATTGTTTAATAAGAAAGAGTGGGAGAGGACAAAACACAACATGTGAATATATGTCTCAATACATTGTGAGGGTAGGTAGAAGCCAACTACCTAGCTATAAATATAAATGCAAGCTAAAAATATTAAAAGTAATTGGTTACCTAGGTTGGAATTAAGTAATTTTAAATAGGATAAAACTATTTACTCCAACAATGGAGAGGGGAGACTTGGACTAATGAAGAAGGACTAGGGGCAGACCTAATCACTTTAGGATGGGAATCTTAGTGGTGTATTTAGAGGAAATGGAATATGAGGAAGAAAAATAATTCAAGATAACTTCCTACTCCTTGAAAAAAATTAAATTTTTCCATTTCTAGGACTAAGCAAGGGTTTCAAGATATTTCATTTTACAAATGCATTGTGAACTATCATGGGAGAAAAATATTTAGAGTTGGGTGATCAAAGTTGAGTTGGAGTCACCTTGTCAATTGGACTCACGAAAATTAGTTAATTCCATAATCAGAGAAGAATTATATTTGGAACAACAAGCACACGTGAGCATAACTAAAAATTATATTCTCTAAGGATCAAGTCTTGATGGATAGGTAATACAATATGCTTAGTCTTGGCTAGCTCCACAACCAACTAAGAAAGAGAAGAGAAAGTTTAGAAAGGGAAATTCATCCTAAAATCATGCCTAAAATGGTTGAGCATAAGAAAAATGAGAATGAAAACTTTTGTACATATTGTTAAGAATCACATACTTCATCAAGGTCACAATCACACTTTGCTACTCCCACAAGAGATCCTCCTTGTTGAACATATTTTAAAACTAATATATTTTTTCCTACCTAGCAAAAGTTTCTTGAAGTCCTCAATGTATTTTCTACTGGGCTTCTTAAGAAATATAACCCCTTGAACTGAGAGCCCAGTGGCAACCGCAATGTGTTCCATTTATATGGTGAAAAAATCCCCCCCATTAAAAACCTTACCATGAACACAAGAGTGGGCAAATTGAGGAGAACAAGAGGGGTCATGACAAATGAAGGCCTCAATGTAGGAGGAAAAATTACCCCTTTCAAAAATCGGCCAGAGGATATCATCCTTTTTAAGTTTCTCACGATTATCAGGCTCCACCTAAATTATATCACCACGCACGATAGGATAGATCACAACACAACCGAAAACATATAAATTTACAAGATGAGGAAAATTTGAGATGAGAAGTAGAAGAGGACAAATTTTGAAAGAATTGTAAGCAATACTTTCCCAATAGTGAAGTGTATTTTCCCACATAGAAAAATGATGACAAGAGATGATTGAAAGGACTACTATTAAAATGAAATCCCACAAATCTTTAATTTTCATTTAATCTTACATCATGGTGTATCACAAAATGGATGTCCCCTAGGAGTTCACGCATAGAATTCCATGTTTACAAATAATCAACAAAGGGGCCCAAGTTAGCCTATCTATTACCTGACATGTTCTCTTTCCTAAGGGTGCAATAAAATTTGATCTATCATAGGATATTGAGAATGAAATAGGAAACAATAATTAAATCCTTCATGTGCCACCCAGGGGAGTCGGCATCATGTAGCATCATGATAGAATTCTTCAAATACAATCCAATAATGAGATTATTAAAACATTTCTCCCTAGCTAGAGATATACCATGAAAATTAACTACCACCTTAGAAAAATTAAAATTATAAACCCCATTATTGATCATAATTTTTAACAACTTTGTCTAATTCTTTCCTTGAAATGAAATCATCTTTAACAAATTACATTGTTGGAGAAACAACCCATAATTCTGCAATATATCAAAACTATTAGAAAGGAAAATAGAGACAACCTAGGAAGGATTAAGGATGCATGATGTCTCTGGATATAACAAGTCTTCACCAACCATTATGATAATATCTCTATTCACCTTTGAAACAATTGCACCTAAAGATACACTTTAAATATTCTATAGTGAATGCACCAAAGGTGGGAAACTCCCACCCATTGAATGAAATTGAGATCCTTTAATTCATTAGCCTATACTTCATGCTACCCCCTTCAAGCTAACACCCATTTAAAAAACTACAAACTATGCATAAGGATATAAGAAACCCCAGTTATTTATAATAGAACAACTATCTAACAAATTGATAGATAGTAGTAATACATATGTAATAAATAACATATGCAAATAGATTGTGAACAGATGAATTGGGATATTGGGGTGCATTTAAAAAGCCACCCCAACTCAAATCATAATGATCTTTGAATCACATGTATGAAAGCCTCAAGTGAAGAACCAGAGAAATTCACTTGGATGAAGAAACGTCATTTAAATAAATTTACATTAAGAACTTTTTCCATCCAATAAATTCACACTTTTTCTTATACTTGAAAGCATCACCAAATCTACAAAACCATAAACATGTTGGACTATAATTAGGGAGGGAACAATGAGCCATTATTGTAGACAAATCATTATCCAACATGAGGGAATCCCTATTAAAAATGATTTCTCCTTCCCCCATGTGGCAGTCTTTACTTGCCAATACATTTTCTAGAATATTAGCCTCTTTATAGTAGTTATTGTTAACTTGGTGATGATTGTAATGGATGACTTCATGTTTTGTCATTGATGGCAAATATATATACACACATATGTTCACATTGTCTTAGTCATCTTAGTTAAGACAAACCGATATTACTCCTAAGTCTTTGTACCAAAAAATCGGTATTATATATATAGTAAAGTCCAAATGGTTTAGAGGGTGTCTAACTAGTATATGTAGAAATGGCTTGACACCCGCTTGGAGATTCAGTGGAGATCTTAAATGAAGCAAATGGAGAACAATCGATCTATGAGTTGGAAGAGGTTAACTCTTAAATGGAATCAGTGTTCCAACCGGTTTCACTGATTATGTGATAAGTTATCGCCGATAGTGATGAGTTATCCCTAACTAATAGATTTGGTGGCAATATATGATGAATTATGTTAAATTGTCTAGATACACTACACCTAGGAAATTGTGAAATGATTCCTGAGCTGTCATGAAATCTAATGTCTATATAATGACATTATGATGAACTATTTTTAGGATGCGAAATAAAAGTGTTAAGTTGTTGTGATTTACTAAAGGCATAGAAGAGTATGTCGGTGATGCAGTTTTTGAGTAAGGAGAAGAGGATATATTCAAGCAAGTTGTGCTACTTCTAGATCACACCACCTGTTATTTTCTAATCACTACAATAGTCAAATCCCCTAACTGGTTAAGCTCTAACAAGATTCATTGTACAAATCCTCTAACAACGTGATCCATTAGTTTGGATTTGAAATCCTCCATTGAGGTTACTCCTAATAGGGTACTACCTTTAATAGGGTATAGCTCCTAAGAGAGATTTGAGATCTTGAATAGGATCTGCTCCTAGTAGAGCACTTTTGTAGACCTTAACCAATCAGTTACCTATTACTACAGATAGTTAACTTGTGAGTCCCATCTAACCATGTTTTTTCCCAGTTGATTTTCCACATATATACACTTGTGTTATGGCAGATATTTTACTTGTTGTGGATACTTTAATATCATTTTGGATTGCATGCATAGTATTTAGTAAACTGGTTAAGTATCTTTACTGCTCTGTGTTTAAAGTGGTATTGTTTTTGCTATCACTGATTCACCCCCCTTCTTAGTGCTTTATAAGTCTATCAATTTTTATTAGAGAAAAACTTCCTTAAGGCTTAATCTCTTGGAAGGAAACCCTAAAGCCACCATGGGGGATATGAGTTACTTTGAGATGGTTAGAGTGCTTGAAGCTACCAAGGAAGAGCTTGAAACCCTAAGGGTAAGATTTAAAGCTTCACAAGTGAAAAGGAGAGAGTTGACTGAACAACTATTGGAGATATCTAATAATAGTTATTCAGATGTGGCTAACATTGATGCATTAGCCGAAGAAGTTGAAAAACTAAATGGTGAAAAGCTAAATCTAAGAAGAGAGTTAGAATCCCTAACTATTGGCATGAGCTAAGAGCATGAAGATAGAAGGGTAGTTGAAGACCTAATCAAAGAAAGATATCATAAGATTGCTAAGATAAAATAAGAGAATGCAACTTTGTATGAGCATTGACATGAAGAAAAAGAAGTGGAGGCTTTGCAGCTAGATCTTTAAATGAAAACATCTCTAAGAGAGACTCTTACAAAAAACAATGAAGATCTTACCAAAGATCTTACTAAGGCTACTGGAAAGCTCAAAAAGCTCAATAAGAGTTTGTTTATGCTGGATGAGCAGATCCAAAATCAAAGGATGAAAGGTCACATATCTGGACTAGGTTTTAATACATCCCAGAAAGGAGAATTTTCTAGTACAAAGAGAAACATACACAAAGGTAAAACTGCTCCTAAGATTAACAAGCCTACTGGTTAGAGAGTTTTTAAATTTGTTTGCTTTGTCTGTCATAAACTTGGACATGTTGTAAATATGTGTAGAAGCAGACCTAATGAGAATATAGGCTACAATGCAAATGATGTGTATGTATCTAGGAGATGTTAAGGTCACTATTTTACATACAACATGTATGGACATAGATCAGTTGAATGTAGAGATATAGAGAAAACAATCTGGCACTACACAAGAATTCAAGATCTAATGGTGATTGGAGGAGAACCTATGATAATCGAGGAAACATGAACTATTAGAAACCCTATGTCAACTTGTTTAGTCCATTTGGAATGTAAAAGGTAACTAATGTTGTTTGCACCATTTGTAACAATTATAGTCATGTAGCTATGAACTGCAGAAGGAGAACTAGAAGAGGTAATGCAGGACCTTGGAGGTCATCTCGAATGGCTTTCTATCATTGTCAGAAACTAGGACGCATTAAAAAGTTCTATAGAACTAGGAAGAACAAACCGGTTAGCCATTTTGAAGATCAGAAAGGCAAGCGAAAGGTCAATATTGAGGAATCCAGAGAAGAGATGAACAAAATCTAGAAAATGAAGAATGAGGACAACCATGTAGAAGAATCTATCCCTTCACCTAGTTTTGAAATCCTGGATTGGTGAACTAAGCCTTTCAATAGCCCTAAGGGGAGCATAGCGCTAAATTTACTTCCGGACCACTTGAAGAATGCGTGGTAAGAGAGTTTACATTTTGAGTTATTTTTTGAGAATTCTTGATATCTTTGTCTATCAGTTTTTCAAAAGATTGTCAACCAGTTATATACCTGTCAAAATTGAAAATATTGTCAAACAGTATATTAGGGTTTGTTACCCTATCTGTTCAACAATAAATGCAGTGGGTAAATTTTATAAAATTGAGTTTTACTATGTTATTTTTACCATAATTGCATTCTAAACAAAGTCCTTGAGCACCTACAGAGCGATAAATAGATTTACTAGTTGATTGTAGATGCATTTGAGTTGCGGATTGAAAGATTCAGTCAGATTTGGAGATTAGCAAATGCAAAATGGGTGTACATTCAAGAGATCAACTGGAAACCTTGCTAGCACAAAGGAATTAGGGTATTATTTTGATTAATCTCTCTCAAATCAAGTTTATCCAGAATGGCATCATCGTCTAAGCATGTAGAGATTCTTATGATCACTGCTAAACCTATGGAGTTTATGGAAACAAACAAAATAGTGTCATATAATGCTTTGTCTCAAGTTCTTGGTGGTGTTATGATGAAAGGAGATTTATCCAGTTACATTGATTGTAAAATTGAAGATTTAAGATCTTTATCAATTTACTCTCAACCAATTTCCTTATGTGATAAAAGTAGCAAAATCAAACCTAAGTACATTAGGGTTTATGAAAAGGGTTTTACCAATGCAGCGTATTTTCTTCAAAATTTTGAAGAAGAACATGTTAGGATAATTCTTAGTCATGTGCATGGTGAAAATATGTATCTTTAAAGGTCACACACAATCAGAAAAGAAGCAATCCATGATGTGACTAGTTTTTGGCAAACTAGTGAAGTTTCTAAGCTGAGGAAAATTTTAAAAGAAACAGTGGTAATTCTAACTGAGACTATCTCTGATGGTCATGGATTTTCCGCTAACAACATTAAGGACGTAGTAGCTAGACAGGCTACTATAGTTATTGGGTACAGGATATTTTATTCTAGCAGAATGAACAGTGTGCTATGGACAACTATGCATACAACTTACGAAATGATTGTTGAGAATGCAGATTATGACTTATGCGAGGCTATTAGGAGCCAATTGATGATGAACTTGCAATCAATTAAGAAAAACATCTGTCAAAATTTTAAATTTGGTCAATTATTGATTGGTCTATTCTTTTATTTTAGGAATTTCCTACCAGGAATAGATGAGATTCAATGGTCAAAGAACCTAATCAAGAACACCATTAAGGCTGTAAAGAAGACATTCTCTATTACAATTAATAGATATTTTAATGAAATTAAAAACAAGATGAGCATGAGAGTGAGCCTACCTGAAGATGTGGTGCAAAAATTTGCTAAAGACATTTGTTTCACAATTGCCATACACTTTTGTTTTATGGAGGCCATAGAACCCAGTGAGGATGAAATGAGTTTTGAAGTCAATTATGACTTATTAATCAGATATGCCAACAACCTTTTGGCATCTCCCAAGGATAAGAAGAAGAAAAGTCTGGGAACATACAAGGAAAGAAATGCACCTGTTGAACCTAGTCCTGCCAAAGAGAAGAAGAAGAAAAAAGCTGAACAAGAACCTTTAGTAACTACTGGTACAAGGGTGACAAGAAGCATCCAAGTCAAAAAGGAACCTTCCCCCAAAAGTATATTCTAAGAAGTAGACTGCAATGAAGAAGAGAGGTAGGCAACTTATTCTTCAATTAGAATCTGATGATACTGACACTAAAGATGAACCAAAAAAAATGAAAGCAACTGGTAAGAAAGCCAAATCAGTAGAAGACACCTCACATCAAGGTATTCCTATTAATGCTTTACCTTAAAAACCTATGATTGATTTTGAGAGAACTGTAAAAATATTAGGGAGGAATAGGTTTGATAATGTAAAAGAATGTTTTCATTCATTTGATGATGATCAAAAGGAACAAATTGTTCAAAAGGTAATCAACTACTTATGTCAATACAATAAATTGCCTTAGGATCTTAAAAATGATAATTCTGATTCTTTGTATTCTATTCTTGTAAATAAGTGGAAAGTGGCTGTTGAATAAGATCAAGAAATAATTCATAGTATTTTCATTCAATATTTTCCTGAATTGTCTAGACATGAATCACTAGCATTGCTTGATAAATTCAAAGGATAGTTTCATTCTAAGGAAAGAAGATTGATGTTAATGAATGGAAAGGTGAAATCTATTGAAGTGCAGACTCATCAAATAGCTAGAAATATTCAAAAGATGCATGAGAATATAAAGTCTCATACAATTGATCAAACAAAGATTGAATAACAACCGGAGCTAGATGAAGAAGAAATTATTGCACTAGATATTGTCTATCCTATTAAGCACAAGGCTAACTCTCTACCAATTATCTTTGTAGATGATATTCAGGACACCATTGATTTATCTAGTAATATCATTGAACCTTTTATGCAACCATTACAACCACCGGTCATTACTACTACACATGATAAAGCAGTTGAAGCGTCAACACTTCAACCTAGTGTGGATAGTCAACCTCCACTGGCAAAAGAACACCAATTGGAAAATTATTTTCCACCTGTTACAACGGTTACTTAGGAGGAAAAAAAAAGGTAGAATAAGAGAAAGAGAAACCTAAGAAAGAGGTTGAAGTGAAAGAATCTGAACAAAAACAGGAGGAAGCGAAAGAGAAAATAGAGGAGAAGATACTAGCTGAAAAGGAAAAAGCAATGGTGAAGCAACAAATTGATGATGAGGATGACTCAATAGGCATCAAAGGGCCTATAGATGTAGAAAAATGAGTGCATCTGAACTCATGGATATTTCAACAGTGATTCAATCTAGAGATTAGAAGAAATGATTAAAAGAGTAGAGGAAGGAAGCAAAAACAATTCAAACTGTCATTGAGATTCTGTCTAGTTTTCTACCGGAGACCAATGTTGGAAACTTGCCAACTCCTATTGGCAAGCTTGGCCAGTTGGTTGCTGATGCTTCTGACCAACTAAAGTCCCTTGAAGAAGCTGCTTAAACTTTAGCTGAGAAGAATTAGAGTAAGAAAAGAGGAGAGAAAATAATGAAAGATATTGATACAGGGAAGATTGCTTTATCCCCGAATAAAGATGTTTTGAGAACTACTATTGAAACAAGAGGAAGGGTAGTAGCCTATACATCTAATATTTTATTCTTCTATACTGATTTGATTAAGAGATGAGAAGAGACAAAACAGGAACTAGAAAGGATATGTAATGCCTACATACCTTTAAAGGATTGAGACTTAGCATTTGGAAAATCAGTTGATGATTTGAAAAATCAGTTAGATGTCTATGATTTTGAATAGGCTAAGAGACTTTGATTCTTAAAATATCTAAAGAACCAGTTTTGACCCAAAGTAGACATCCTACAACGGGTATACCAGGATGCATAAGTGGCTTTGGCTACTCCATAGATGAGTACAATGGATGCGATGGAAAAATTCGCTCCATAGGTCATGACAACCATTGAGATCACTGAACCCTTATTGGAAACATGGGAAAATAATTTTTCTCAGATGAAGATCACTTTCAGTGACATTTTCTTGAAAACTGTAGTGAACACTCCTTGATAAGGACTCTTATATTTTTGTATATGTAACTTTTTTATGCAAATTTTGATATACTATATATATCTATATATAGATATATATTACTTTTCAATTTGGCATTGTTGTCAAACGGGGAGTAGAAATATTTTTGTAAGCACATTTAGTTGTAAAGTTCTAAAATTTTCTGTGTTGCAACTAATGCCAAAGGGGGAGATTGTTATCTTGATGATGATTGCAATGGATGACATCATGTGTTACCATTGATGGAAAATGTATACAAACACACATTTTCACATTGTCTTAGTCATCTTAGTTAAGATAAACCGGTATTACTCCTAAGTCTTTGTATTGCAAAACCGGTATTTTATATATAGTAAAGTCCAAGTGGTTTAGAGGGTGTCTAACCGGTATATGCAGAAAGGGCTTGACACCAGCTTGGAGATTCAATGAAGATCTTCAATGAAGCAAATGGAGGATATTTGGTCTATGAGTTGGAAGAGGATAAGTCTTAACTGTTATTGGTGTTCCAACTGGTTTCACTGATTGTGTGATGAGTTATCACCGGTCGTGATAAGTTATCCCTAACCGACAGATTTGGTGGCAATCTATGATGAGTTGTGTTAGATTGTCCATATACACTACACCTAGGAAATTGTGATATGATTCTTGGGCCGACATGAAATCTAATGTCTATATAATGACATTATGATGAACTATTTTTAGGATGCGACATATAAGTGTTAAGTTATTGCAATTTACTAGAGTCATAGCAGAGTATGTCGGTGATGTAGTTTTGAGTAAGAAGAAGAGGATCTATTCAAGCAAGTTGTGCTATTTCTAGATCACACCACATGTTGTTTTATAATCACTACAACAATCAAATCCCTTAACCGAGTAAGCTCTAACAAGATTCATTGTATAAATACTCTAACAAGGTGATCAATTAGTTTTGATTTCAAATCCTCTATTGAGGGTACTCCTAATAGGGTACTACCTTTAACAGGGTATAGCTCCTAACAGAGCTTTGGGATCTTTAATAGGATTCACTCCTAGTAGAGAAATTTTGTAGACCTTAATAAAAAAATTACCTATTACTGTAGATAGTTAACTTGTGAGTCCCATCTCATCGTGGTTTTTCCTAGTTAGGTTTTCCACGTATATACACTTGTGTTATGGTGGATATTTTACTTCTTGTGGATGATTTAATATCATTTTGGATTACATGCATAGTATTTAGTAAACTGGTTAAGTATCTTTACGGGTATGTATTTAAAGTGGTATTGTTTTTGCTATCACTAATTCACCCCCCTTCTTAGTGCTTTGTAAGTCTATCAGTTATTTATTTGATAGATCTATAGTTTCTCCATTAAAGACCAAGCCTCCTATAGAATATACAAAATTTTCCAATTGGAAACTTCTTTTTTTTTAAACTTCTCCTACTATATTCATTGAATCACCCTCAATAATCAAATTTTTTAGCCTAAGCCTAGTAACCAATTGAAGCCTGAATACCAAATAAATGGCTTTTTATATATTATTAGTCCCATCTAGGATCCTTACTGTCCTAACCACCAATACTAAACCCTTGTGATTTCTTATAACACAACCAATACTAAAAATTCTTGGATTACCTTTCACTGCTCCATGAAAATTCAACTTGGAAAGATTAAAATTTTGGGGTTCCCATTTAACGTCCTTTCTGTTCACTTTTCTATAAATAATTTTCAAGAGGCTACCTATAAAATTCAATATGATTCCTTTCCAAATCTTAAGAATTCTATCATCCCAATAAGTAAAGTAAAATTCCAACCTTTTATTTTTAATATTATAAGCCTCCAACACTTTTGAGAGTTTAACTTTCCATATTTTTTAGAACTTCTTCAACTCCTATATTTTCCCCTCTAAAAAATATTTTTTCCCTCTCCCACCAGCTGTTCTAGATTAAAATTGAAGGAGCTACTTCCCAAAGAACTACAAAAAATGATTCTAAATATAACTTAGGCCAAGACTCAAATACCATCTCTAACTTAGAATGAAGATGAGCATAACAACTTAGCTTCTTACAAAGCCATGACTAGAATTCATAAGAAAATTCATAATTTACAAGAAAATAGTCCTTCATGATTCTATCTCCTTGTCACATAAAACACAATTGAAAACCTAAGTTATACCTAAATATGCTAGCCTCTCACTAGTAATAATTATTTCTATTAGAGATAGAAAAGGGAAGGCCCCTACCTTTAGAAGACCTACATCTATCAAACAAAAAGGAAATAATCTCTCTTTTTAAGTTGGATATAGTTTATTTAAAATTGTATATCCTTGTATTACTAAATACATACCCTATTGTGATGTTGTCCGAATAATTTTTTTTATCCTCTTTATAGTGAATATACATTTATTTTAGAACCATGAGAAGTCTTGACTTTTGATCCTTAAGAGTTGTCAGTACTGAAAAGTATTTCCAAGATACTGAGATAACTTCATTTTCATAGGAAATGAAGAAGAATTTAGTAACTTTGTAAACCCACTAATTTTTTAATAGCATTTTTAACTCCTCTATGTTACCATATTCAAAGGAGGGAAACCATTCCAAGAGTCCTCTTTGAAGTATGTTTTTTTCCATCATGAACAACCCATGAGAGTAAGAGAGAAATATTTCTCACCACTTAACCATAAAGTTCCTAATTTGTGAACCTAGTGGAAGGTCAAGGGCTATGAATATTGTTTCAATCTCTTTTGAATCAAGATATAAATTCGGTCATAAAAATAGAATCCCATTTTGATTTACTATTGAAAAATAACTTCCAAACTAGTTTGGCTCCCAATGCCATATTTTTAATTCTACATTATGAATACTTTCTCTTCCTACTGCCTTGATATTACATACTTTCTCCCAAGATAACAAGTGTTATGTCTCCTTGGATTCCTTATTGCCTTTCTAGATAATTCTTTTTAATTTGAATTCTACATAGGATAGAATACCTTTTGTAATTGTTATAACTAACATAATATAATTCATAATTGTTGCCAAAACTATGTTTATCATAAAAATTATGCTAACTCTAAGAGTTCTTCCATGTAGATTATCTACTCTCTATAGAAGATAAAATAGTAGGTCCCTAAAACTACTTTTATTCCTTCAATAGGAAATGGTAATTCCAAAATATTTGTGAGGTAGAGAAAATTTCTTGAAACCAAGATAGTTTGAGATCTTAGTTGAAAGATTTGAATAAGAATTTCAGGAAAAATATTTTTGATTTAGAAGCATTTACCTCTTGACTAGAGATTTCACAATACTAATATCTAGAACATTCTTTACATTGATCTTTTCTTCTCTCATTGAATATTCCCCAACAAAGACAATATTATCTACAAACAAGATATCAGTAATAGATACATGTATTTGAGGAAACTTAAATCCTTTGCAAAGATTCATGTTGTGGTGTGCATCAATAGATCTTCTAAGAGCCTCTACCATAATGATGAACAAAAAAGGTGATAGTGGATTGCCTTGTTTCACCCCTTGTGTAGAAGAAAAGAAAGCACATGGAATCCCATTAACCAATATTGAAAAATTATCCCTTGAAAATAAAAGGGATAATAAATTCACTCCACTTTTTAGAGAAACCAAATCTTTTCAACACTTCTTCTAGAAATTTACAATTAACCTAATCATAGACCTTCACCATGTCCAACTTAATGATCATAGGTTCTGATTTATGTTGGTTGAGTGGATACCAAACCTCATGAGAAATTATTGTTTAACATACACCAAATGGTGAGACAGGGGGTGTGAATCTACATAGACCAAAATTTCAAACTCTAATCTTACATCAACAAGATTAATCCAACCATTTACACTAAAGAGCATTAAATGATGAAAAATTAACACATGAACACCAATATTTTATATGTAGAAAACCCAAGCTGGAAAAAACCATAGTGAGAGCCAACTCATTGAATCAATTCACTATATAGAAATGTTTTACAAAAGGGATTTCACTACTCAAGACTTGCACACCAAGGTTAACTACTCTTAGGGAAAGATACAAAAAAGGATTTTCATACTAAAGCTAATTGCAATAGGGAAAGATACAAAAATATAAATTATAAGAAAAGAATTGCAGAAACAAAGGCATCTCAGTATGATGATTACAATATCTGTTATAGCTCAAATTCTGACCTTACTCAAATATTTGGACCACCAAATCAACATATCATTGCTTCTATATCAATTGATACCTTTGCACAACAAACTCTTCTAATACACTTCTTTGATCATATTGACATCCTTATATCAAGTCGCACACACTCACTACTAAATTTCACACTTGCACATATATACCAAATGGAAACAAATGTATCCTCACTAAGGCAGCCAAAAGAAAGATTGTAACATATAAGCACATTTTCGACCCAAGATATACAACCAGACCAAAATATAGAGCACATAGAACATAATCTTGACCAAACTAAAACAAACATGAAACACTAGACCAAAAGAATACTTTGCACATTGCAATCACTAGACCAGATATATGTTATATCTAACTTTGTAACATAACCTAGTCATATGTACCAATTTCATCAATTCATAAGGGCAAAAGTTTAGACCAAAACAAGCAACAACTAGACCACAAAGATCAAGCTTCCAACTGTCGTCTCCATAAAAAATAAGTTGATATCCATTGGATGAAATACCAATGTAACCTATCCACATCCAAACCAAGGAACCATCATAGTAACCTTTGGTCCAAAAGCATAACTACAAGTACTACAACACTTTAGCTTAACTTTGTTGATTTTCAGACTAGAACCCATCCAGACCACACTATTTTGACATCACTGACAACAAAGCACATTTTTATAGCAATTCGTGCTCCTTTAATTGTTTCCTTACCTAAAATAAATTTAGCTTGTTCCTCATATATAAATTTAGGAATAAGCTTGACTAGACTCAATCATATTAATTTTGTGAAGATCTTGTACATTATATTACATAATGATATGGGTTTGAAACATAAAATAATTGATGGACTAGCTGATTTAGGAATGATAGCAATAAAAGTGTTGTTAAATTGATTAATAACATTACCATTTCTTCAATACTCCTCTATTGCTCTCCAAACATCAAGTCCAACAAAATCGCAACACTTCTAAAAATACATAGCAGTAAAACTATTTAGATCTAGATATTTATTGGGAAGTATAGAGAACACTAGTTTTTTAATTTCTTCTAATGAAAAAGGCTTGAGGATATCAAGATTATCTTGATTTGTAATCATTTTGAGGATATGATTCATGAGCTTCTGTGAATCATCCAATACAAAATTATTTTGGAAAGAAATTGAATTGTTTTATCCTAAATTATTTCCTTATCATTAATCATTTTCCCAAAATAATTTCTAAATTGAAAGATTAAATTAGATACTACTATTATATTAGTTTATGAATGAAAAACCTTTGTATTTCTATCTCCCTCATGGAGTCATAATTCCCTTGACTTTTGCATCCAAAATGATTCCTCTCTTCAAGATCTCTTCTAGTTGACTTTACAATTCCTTTTGTTGATTATAGGTGTTGGAATTTATCACACTATGGATAATATCTTCATTAGTGTCACTCAATTAAGCTTTAATATCATATTTTTAAGAAAAAGTATATTTAAAAACTTGTGTGTTCCATTCTCTGGTCTTGAATTTTAGTAACTATAACTTTTTACATAGTTGAAACATCCTTCAACCATGAAAATATAGTACATTCTACCACCAATTTTGGAGATAAGGATTAATCGAAGGATCCCTAAGATTAAAAAAAATTATAAATGAAGGAGAACCTTTCTTTAAATTTGAAGGGAGAAAAGGGAAAATCCAAGTAAAAAGAAAAGTGATCAAATATAGAAAAGAACAAAATATGAGATGAACATGAACCAAATTGAGATATCCAAATTGGACTAGAAAATAATATATCCAAATATATAGTAATATGCATGAATTATTTCCATTTGTTTGTCCAAGTCATATTTCAATATGAAGGAGCCCAATCCTTGAGACAAAAATATACTTTATAAAATTATTTAAATCCTGCATTATTATTAGAGAAAGAATTACCCCACCAAATTTATCTTTTATAGATAAAATTGCATTAAAATCCCCACCAATAATAAAAGGTTTATCTCAGGTTGCCAAAAATAATGAGATGAAATCCCAAAGCAGTTGTTTAGCTAATGTAGAATTTGAGCAATAAACATTTTTAAAATGATGAGAATAATTAAAGACAAAGACTTGGACGTGCACTTGAATAAAGTTATCTTTAACTTGAATGATTTACACTTGTATATTCTTGGCTTTCCACAAGATATACATTCCCCCTAAAGCACCTAATGATGGAGAAGAAATGAAGTTCCATTTTTTCGACTTGATGAATGGTTGGGAGCTCTCTTCTTTTAAGAATTTAGCCTCTTGCAGTATAATGAATTCTACCTCAAAAGACTCAAATTGAGTCTCAATGAGGCATCTCTTATTAGGGGAATTTAAGAACCTAACATTCCATGTAATGATTTCTTTATTTTTCATGGAGAACGACAGGTTCTAAATGATCTCATTCTCTCATACAAAGTTGTTTGAATCCCTGCTTTGATTTCTTCCTCCATTATTTTACATTTTAAGGTTTTTCTTCCCTTACCTTTGAGTTTCTTACTAAGTTTATTAGACTCTTGGTATTGATGTTGGATTATTGCAACATGAAAAGAAATTTGTCCAAAAAAAATTTCATACTAGATATCTAGTTTTATATTTTTTAAATCACTGTCTCCCATACATTACAATTAGTCATTGTTATCATTTATATCACACTAATAAAAGTCATTGTATGTGACATTATCTTGAATTTTGAGAACCATTCAATGAAATAATTAGAACATTATATGTTTAATTTAAAAGAAATATTTGTATTTGTAAGCATTTTGACATACATTCTAAGAATCTAAAACAAGATTGTTACCTACAAAAATAGGTGATTCTCTTTTCGACCCCTCTTGCCTCATGCCTTATATATGCTTCCATAATTTTCATGCATGTATAACAAATATCTTACTTTATGATTTGTATATACTTCTACACATACATGCATAGTAAGTAGATTTATTAACACTATAATATCTATAGAAAGCAAAAAAATTGTTCCTTCTTCGAAGGATGCCCATACTCTAGTTGAAAGCTCCCATATTGGTACAAAGAGGAAAGATGTTGGCATAATTAGTGGAAGTTACCTTAATGCCTACCCATTGCATTTTCTAGTAATTTGTAAAGAATTATTAGTAATTCCTCTTATTGTATGCATAGGGAGAGAAGAAGAATTGTATGTGTAGGGCAATTACAACTCCAGCATCTAATGGAAATTCTCAAGCTTTCATGCTTTTATGGATGACTAGAATCTATTACTAGCTTCCCATTTTTGCATCAAAATATTTATGTATACCCGTAATGCACCTTTGATGATATCTATTAATTAATTATAAATTTAAAAAAATCTATTTTTCTTTTTACTTTTAAGAAAAAACATGAAATCCTAAGTTTTACATAGATGTTTCATTTTAGTATCAAGCATGAAAGATATTAGGAAAAACGGCATGTTGTTTAAGCCTTCACATTTTAACTATATAGTTTTCAAACTTCAGCTCTAGTGCATATCCCCTTTTTCAGTGGGATAACTAAAAACAAAAGTGGTTATTTCTAACAAATCCATATTTACTAGTTAGTTTTTGAATTTTAAATAAAATAAACCTTTTTTATTTATGAAGTTCTTTGCATTGACATTTCACAATTCACAATGTCTCATAATTTTTCTTTCACAACATCTTATAAATTTAATATTTTTTAAATAAATATTTTGCCAATTTTTTGCCCTTTTGCCTTTGATAGACAAAAGAAAGTAATGTGTTATTGACAAAAGAACATCAAATTAAAATCTTAAACAATTAAAAAATTAATTTTAATTACTTAAACAATTAAACCAAAAAATTAAATTTTTAAAATTTTTAAAACAATGAAGCAGGTTCTATGAAAATGCCTACATTGGTTAAAATTCGAACTTAGCTATTCGTACCAAGCATTTTTCACAAGTCACCAAAAATATTGAATTTTAGTTGTTTACCCATTGTGTGCCAATGCCGAAAAGTTAATCCTAAGTGAAAACTAGATCATGTATAGGAGGTGGTCAACCAAACCCGGAAAAGGAATTTGAGGTCATCAATTTGATTCATCTACATATTCCCTTGATATACTAAGGATATTTCTAAAAACTATAAATACATGATCCATCTTAAATACCACATAACTAATAAATGGCTTGATTTTTAGATGATAATTTCAGTGATTCACATATATATGCATTTGATAAAAGATATTCAAAAGATCTTCAATGTGATTAACCTAACAATGAATTTGTAATAAAAGTTTCAAAATTGGTTAATCAAGAACAAGAGTAAAAGGTTGTAAGAAACAATGTCATTGTTTCTTTACTTTTATACTAACATGAACTAATATTTTACCTTTGTTTCTATGATTTTGAAAGAAAAGTTAACATCACAAGAAAGATAACATCTTAGGAGGGAAGGAGCCTAGCTATTTTGAAAACGGATGGCTCCTTTACAAAGCTATTAAAATGATTGAATGCATATGTTTTATTTCTAATATGTTATTGAAAAATAAAGAGTAGAAATATTCTTATGGAAGGAAGTTGCAATAGTTAATATTTATGTAATTATAATGCTATAATAGTCTTAATAGTTTTAAGACATGACACTTCTAACAATTTAATTATTAAATATTTAAAACGTAAACAAATATTTTGCAGAACTAAAATAAAAGATACAAAGTATAATATATGATAGGATAGTTTGAAAATGCATTTTGCAGATTCACATATATATGTTCTCCGAAAAGGACCATAGCATGACACCCACGAAAGTTTCGATCGAGATAATGAAATGAATGTTACAAAAGATGTTTAAAAGTTAGAGTTGAACCTATAGACAACATCCTAAAAGCAGGACATATATTATTACCATTGAGAAGTAGAAGAGGATTCTTTCTTGAGAAAACAGTGAATTTAAGAGAATATATAGGTAAGGTTGGTCTATTCATTTTCCTAATCCTTTTTTACACAAAATCATTCAATTTGCATTATTGTTTTCTCCTCCCTAATAAATTATACAACCCATTTGAATATTTGTATTTTTACCTCGCTTAAATGGGTTTCAAAAGATCGGCAGGGTATTTGGAAATTGCAACGTTGTATTTCTGTGTAACTTCAGTTTTGAGTATGCCATTTTGGGTTGTTTGTCTTGTCCCCATTATCATGAAGAATTTTGTCAGATGGTTCACATACCTGGACTATGTTTCCACGTCTTGCACTCAACTTTAGCTTCTGACAAACTCTGCTAACCTCTATGTCTTGATGGATAACCTTACCCGGTTCCAAATCTTTCAATTGGCAACTTACGTGGATGACGAGAAGCGTTGTACAATTTTGTTTTGAAATTAAGAAATACATCTGCCTATATATTTCAAAATCCTTTCATCAAACCTATTTCAGGCATATCCTGCAATCTTGATATTCCTTGAGATGTCATCTGGCTGAGACATTTCATTAAAAAATTCAAAACCTCGTCAAGAATACCATTATGCATATACCATATAATCTGTGCATTCCATATTCTTGACGCTCACGTACGTTGTGTATGTGAACAAAGTTTGCATACATGATTACCAAAGTAAGTCAAACTTTAATGTCTATTAAAAATATCATTTCTATCACGGATGATGGTTGTCCATACCTATTGTAAATCTCCCTTATCATCATACGATTGGATGATATTATATTCTATACCTTTGCGCCTACTCGTCGCACTGTGTGAGATATTTTCTTAACCTTTCTTTCGTTTTATTTTTTGCATATTCAAAAATCAATGTAGTTAGATAAATAAACCCACCAAATAGTGCCGAGACGATCTCTTTTTCCACATTTTGATCTAAATCTGTTCAAACACCTCTACGTAAGTTGTAACTCTCATCTGGCCCTTTGCTATATAGCGTATGTCCTTTTTTTCTTTCGAAGTTTTGAATGCATGTCTACAGCAGCTATCGCAGTTTAAGTTTGGACACAAATTAGTGATCTTTTATGTTTTATGATTGCCCAATTTTGTTCCGGATTCCCACTATGGTAGAGGTCAGGAAGGTGCGGGTCATTACTTGTCATTGTTTATTTGATGTTTTGTTTACTTCTTTTGATGCACGTCCTTTCCTCACTCCTTATGACCGCGGAGCATGGCAAGAAGAAACTACAAAATATGGTGTAATCTAGCATTAAATCTCTCCAAATTTTATTTAGATAAAAATTTCAAAACTTTTCATTAGAATAGGATTTATTTTTTAATCATTTATGTATTATGTGGGAATTCTTTGTAAGGACCCTCATAATATTAAATCAATATAATCCAAAAAATATGCATAATAAATGTATAAATTAATGTCACATGTTCAAATATATAAGATCAAAGATAAGAAATTAGCCTTCAGCACAAAATTAGAGTACACAAGCCAACAATAAGACTAAATATAAGAAAATATATAGCTTTATAATGGGCCACAAGGTCGAATACATTGGACACATAAAAAAAAACTATGAAGGTCACCATGGTAGAATCGTCCAACCTCTATCTCCCTAAAGCATACCATGGACAAGAAGGTTCTCAAAGTACGTATTCATCCTACCATGAAGTAGTTACAATTCTATGGAATCTTTCATGACACAAAAGATACCTAGCTCAACATGAGGTAGACTAACGATGGGATGCTAACAAAAGTAATGGAATTTGTGCAACATTAATTATCCACATTCTAATGTTATTGTAAGGATATCATAGGTACACAAGATGCATATAACATACATATGAAAATAGAAACAATAAGAGTATTAAGAGAATATAAGAATACAAATTAACATGACTATACATTTTCACATGTCTACTTTTTCAAGATTTGAATATAACTCCAACCACAATTATTTTAAGATAATCCACATAAACAATCAAGAATTCAATAAGTAGCATATATGATAACCAACTCAATAATGAATACATCCAAAATCTTAGCTATGAAGTTCATCAAAAGATATCATTTTCTAATACCCACATGTCTACATATGGGAGGATAAGATAAGATAAGATAAGATAAGATGATCCTATTAGAGTGGATCTCTCATGCCAAGACTTCAACCTACAATAACTTTCACAAAAAGAGAAAGAAACAAACAAATATTTCATCATATGAGATGATAGATTATGAGATGAATAATAATGTACATTGAACCTACTTTTTTAAGTAAAGGCTATGATGTGAGCATAAATGAGGTGCAAGGTTGGGCAAAACTAGCTACAAACTATTGTCACAAATATTAATATAGTTAAAAAAATAAAATATTAATAAAGTTTACCTAACCTACTACTAATTAGCCTAAGTTAAACTTAAGCTTGAGAGTTAATTACATTTACTACAACACCTCCCCTTAAGTGCAACTTAGGGAGTAAAAATATATAATACAAAATGATATGATGATGCAATATGGATCCTAGCTACAAGGCCATATTAGGTACCCATGTAGAACTAATCATGCAACTAATCTCTCACAAGCATAGAAAAGGATAAACCTCATGGGACAAAACTCCTCTCCAAAGAAGAGATATACAAATCATGTAATGATGAATTAAGTGATGAATTGAAGTCTCCATAATACCCCCAAATTGACATCCATCATGAGAATACAATACGATACCCCTCCAATGAAGGGAAAGATGGAGACAACATTGCCCCCATGATGAAGTATCCTAAAAAAAAACTTAAACATGTCAAAAGCACAAAGAAATTTCCTTAATGACAAATAATATATCTCTCCTTAGGAAGATGAAGATCCAAGTATGCATGTAGAAGACACTACATACCCATGAGAAAATGAGAAGAAAGAAGTCTCACAAATGAAAAAGTGAAAGATGAATCAAGTGCCTCTAAAGATGTCTCATCAAGAATAGGAGTATCCCCAATCAAGGAAGAAGAAATAGATGTGCAAGAAAACTTGAGATCATCCTCCAATAAACAATTTGTAAAGATAGGGGATGCCTCCTCAAGCATGTTCTTCAAATCTATAAAAGAGGAATGAGAAGCCAAGTCAGATAGACCTCCAATGAAACCATCCTGGAACCACAAATCTAAAAAACCAATGATGTCCTATTGTGTCGAAATATTGGAACCCATGTCAACTATAAGATCTGTTATAGTAGGTTCCCCTTACTAGAAGGAGACAAAGGAACATATGAATCATCATCACTAATATTGGATAAAAGAGTTAAGAGTACCAATGAAACAATGAAAGGTAAACACATTCGACTGATAATTAGCCCTGCCGAATGCAATAATATCTCTTATGGGATGACAAATGAACACTGAATCTTGAGTGAACTCAATTGTGTTGCCCTACTATGTTATATAATATACTGATTTGCGATTATGAGAAATATCACAAATCAAATTACACACTCTCTCTATATCCAAGAAACTATCATGAATAGAATCAACTTGCACTCAAGAGTCTTTCCTAAATTGGTGCTCAAAGATAATCCTTAATAAAGGTATCTAATGAATGGGAAATGTGAACTAAGGCTTCTAAATAAATGATGCATCCAACATCCCTAGGTGTAGGAGTGATAATCAAGGCATAAACATTTCCAAAATTCTTAGTAGATGTATACTCATATTTGCTTGAAGAAGAAGGCAACCTTGAAGAAGGTGAAATATGATGCTCATTAAGTAATTGCTGATTTCCTTCTTGTAACAATTAAGTTCATCATGTCCTTCTTTCTTACAAAAGCAACATGTGGTTTTATTTTTCTTATAATAATTTTATTCACTATGGCCAGGTTTTTTGTAATAGGTGCATTTTGGTTTCTCCTTCTTACGATTAGCCTATATAGAAGAGGTGGGGGAAGACACACTAGATTCTATCTTTGGATTATTCTTTCCTTTCCTTTTGGATAGAGTAGAGAGAAATGTATGTGACTTACAAATATCATTTTGATGAAGCTTTGACTATTCCCTAGTCAACTTATCACAAAAAGTCTCAAAAGATGGCATAAAAAATTGTATACCCAATCCATCCATAGTAGAATAAAAGGAAGTAGAAAAATAGTAAAAGACACTCGTTAACTTAGACAAAATCAAGAAAATACATTCCTTATGTAATTTTTCTCTCCCACAACCGTTCAACTAAGAATGAAAGGATTTAAATTTGACAAAATAATCCTCAATGAAAGGAAATGTAATAATAGAGAGAGTGGCTATTTGTGCTTCCAACTGCATAGCTCTAATTTCACAAATTTAGCCAAAGAGATCCTTCAGTTTGTTCCATACCTCTAGCGGTGTAGTGCATTCTTTAATGCGGAAGAACAAAGAGTCTAAACACATGCATAGAAATTAGGCCCATTACCTCCTCACATTTTCTTTGATGTGAAAACCTCTCAAATTCCCCGACAAGATTAGGTTGAGTGTCACTCAAGGTTGAACATAGCCCCTTTGACCAAAGTAAGTGTTGCATTCTCACTATCCAAATGTGATAGTTGTGTGGTGTGAAGATCTTGAACCCTAATTGAATCATGTAAGCCAAAGACAAAAAACTGAAACCTTAAAAAAAAAAAAAAGCAATGAAGTCAAGTGGACCAACAAATTGTACTCTAACTTCGAGATCCAAAAAGTGATGTACAATGGTCAATGCAAGCAAAATAGATGCTACCATGATGAAGGCATCAAAAAAATATCTTTCAACAATATATTAGAGTGTAGAAAGCGGATACTGAGAAATAAAGATATGCTCCTTAAAAAAAATAGCCACTTAGGCTTAAAAAAGGTGATTGGCACCTTCAAGCAAAAAATACAGGGTCGAGGTCGAAAAGGGCACAATTGGTGGTGGGTTCTCACTCCACACAAAAGTCACCACTGATATGTTAAGTCAATGATCAATCAACAATCAATTTATCAAAGTATGAGAGTCCCAATATGCAACTCGCAAGAACCTCCACAACTGAAAGCTAAGGGCTTGGAAATATTATGTGAGATTGTGCTCACAACACGAAAGAAGGGGCTAAGTTATAAAAGCATCAAAAAATATACCAACTCAAAGCATGTGTGGCAAAGTTCCCAAATACAAGGCCAAACCAGCTCCATAAGGGCCCACTGTCACTGCAAACATGGAAACCCTAAATAGCAAACCAATCAAACTCTACAAAACCAACCACGGGACTTCCCCACTAACGTATCTCTCCACCAATGATGTGGATGAAAAAAAATAGTAACAAAGGAATTAAGGAGGTCTACAGGGGTACTCGCAAAACCAGCGGTAAGTGGTCATTGAAAAAACAATATGGCCTCCAACAAGATAAACTCGCCCCAAATATACATGCACTCAAAATCACAGTCCCTCAAATATAATATCACCACTACACTGAAGCGGGAGAACCTCGAACAAAGACCAACTGGAATACGAGCTAGTAAAACAAGAGTGGCAAGGAGATAAGGGAGGCACAATCTGTAGGTGCACAGTCAACAAATCCGCAGTGAAGCTTGTGCGAGAAGCCAAAATAATAACTTCATATACGAAGCATGGAGCCTTGAATATAAATTCGTAGATGTTGGAGAGAATAATGAAACCTACAACTAAAGTCGTCTGTAAAGAGAATTCTCCGTGCGCCCAATCACAGTTAACAAGAGCGATATGACCAACAGAATTAGCTAAATCTAATGATCGATCAATGCACAAACAAAAATATTTCCACAGTGCTATAACGTGCGCAAAAATGATCAAAAATATTTGTGCTAAAAGGAATGCACCAGCAATGATGATATCACAGGAATCTTAAATCATTATCGTCGACGCAAAAAAAACATGGTCTGCACATTGAGAAATAGTTGGCTCCTATGTGATGAATATAAATCAATCACTGCAGCTAAAAACATAGGGTAATGCAAAAAAAACTTTTGGTCTCCTAAACAAGATGCCTGATCGTTAGAGCGGATAAAGACAATAGTGCATGAAAATGTAGTTGATTGGCTGCGAATGCAAAATTAGATCAACAGAATCTCGATCAACCAAATATAAGATACAGGCAAATGAAAAGACAAGATCGATAGGCGAAATAGAAATTTAAAAAAAAAATTCCAAACATAAAAAATCGATCAATAAGATTCTAATCTCACAAGCACTAATGGAAATTCTCACCTGGAAAGCAATGTAGGAAGAGAGGCTCTCATACAATGTTAGAGCTGAGCTCTCAAGACAAAATTTCAACTTGCAATAACTTTCACAAAAGAGAAACAAACAAACAAATATTTTATTAGATAAGATGATAGATTATGAGATAAACAATAATGTACATTGAATTTACGTATATGGGCAAAGGTCATATAGGCAAAGGTCATGATGCAAGCATTAATCAAGTGCAAGAGTAGGTACAATTACCGGTCAACTATTTTGTTAAATATTAATGTAGGTAAACAATAAAATATTAATAAAATTTATCTAACCTCTTAATAATTAGCCTAAGATAAACTTGAGCATGAGAATAAATTACATTTATTCCAACAGATCCACCTTTAATTGTACAAAATCATGTGTGATAATTAAAGAAATATTAACGTCTAAGATAGAGAGTTAAAACATGTTCTAAACTAACAAGTTATCTTTCTACAATACATGTCCCTTATCATTGGTGAATCATAAGCTACTTTCTATTAGTAAGGATTGCTCATTAAGTTAAGAACAAGAGCAAGCATTAGTTTCCTACATAACAAATTCTTACCCTAAGGTCCTTTTTCTTTATGATTCTATAAATTAAAAGAGAATAAAACCTTAGAGTTTAATCATACAAGGATCCTAAAGATTCATTCATTAAGAGTTTATTCCTTTTGTACAAATGTAGTTAATTTTATAAAAGAAAAGTTTCATATGTTATTACTAACCTCTTTGGAGTAATAAGAAGTTATAATTAGTTCATGATAGTTCAAAAGTTAAGGATTAATCCGCCACTTCATATAATAGTAGCTCTAAGTTCATTATTTCGAAAAAGGGAAGATACCTTCTATCTTAATACAACTCTATTTTTATATTAGGTCAAACATAAGGTATATCTATTATCTATTAATCACTAATATATCCCATTCACTCTATAAATCCACTAAATAATAAACATAAGCTTTATGCGACCTTATCATTTGATAGAATACTTTTCCTAGGTTTGCTAGATAATGCACTCTAAGTCAGAAGGGAAAACAAATAAATGTGTTAATGAACAATGGGTTTTACATCTATTGGTATAAGACTTTCATATAATGCAATTATAGATAATAAATATCACAATTGTATATAAATACTTTGATATTTGAAATATATATCATAAATATTTTCTAATTAATCAACTAGGTATACAAAAAATGTTACTTTTCTATCTAATGATCAAATAAATTTAAACAGTACTTGAAAATTCTCTAGCCATTTGGTCAATAAAATAGTAATCTATTTCTTGCTATAATGATGATCTATATTATCATATCTAAGGAGATCTTTTATTAGAGGAACCAAAAAATAATAATTATTCTCTCATTTTGTCGTTCAAAGAATAGTGGATGAGATAGAGATTAGAATTGGGCTTTATGAAGGTGCAACCTATGAAAAGAATGCATGTGGTCCGAAAATGGGAAAGAATACAAACGGTAACATTGTACACGCTAACTAAATAAGATCCAATGATAGAAATTGATAATGTGGTAAGGTGACAGAGACATCTACGAAGTCATTGTTAATGAAGATTATTTAAAACGTAGATTAAAGATGATCAAAACCTAGATGAGGAAATAATTGCTTCAGCTAGTGGAATTTGTAAGTTCTCCTTCCAATAGAATGTAAAAATTAAATATTGATAAGAATATTCAAGAAAGAATAAAGATAAGATAAATGAAAAAAAAACATTATTATTTCGTATGTTGGCATAATATCTAGAAAGGCCTAAGATGTTTCTAGAAAGATTCCAAAATTATGTTAGCCAAGATTATTTGTTTCTAGATGTTTCTCTATGTATCCAAGAAACCTCTATATAAGAGACATTAAGTGGCAAGATGATTGAACAATCATGTAAATCATTTTTGTGAAGAAAAAAAGATCAATAAAACAAAAATCAGTATTTCAAGTAAAAATCAAAATTTTTCTTAAAAAATCAGTGTTTTTGTGTCTTTTATTTTTTAAGTTTTTATGCCCCTGCCCCATCAAAGTGGTATTAGAGCTTAGGGAAATGAAGAGTGGAAGATTGTTAGCTACTACAAATTTGGAAGATATTGGCAGGAAAGATTGCAGTCATTGGCAGACAAGGAACAATTAGTATGGTAAGGTGACATTTTATTGAGCTGCCACTATGAAAAGAATAAATCATTGTTAAAAGGATGAATCTGAAGTTTTCATATCAGATGTTAGTTTTTTGTTGAGTTATGGTTAATATTATTGTATAAAGAAGGCCATTTGGGTGAATCTAAGAAAGAGATAATAATTTAAAAATAAAAATAAAAAAATTCAGAGGTAGTTGAAGAAGGTAAATTAAGATCTATTATTTTCTAAAATGGTCTTGATTGTTGGTGAATATTGAAGATTATTGCAGTTAGAAGACATGCATTTCTAAAGTTAATCAGACAAGTGAAAAAGTTTGTGAGATCCAGTCAAGTAAATTCAATTTTTTTGATTCAATGGGAAAATTTGGTAAAAGGGTAATGAAGGAAAAAAATAGTTTGGAAGAATAATTAATGGATTTCAAGAAAGAATTCGCTAAAGTTGTAGTAGAAAATAGTTCTCTTTTGAAAGATTTGTGCAAAGCTGAAGATAAAAATAAAGAGTTAGAGGAAAAGTTAAAACCATTTGATGAGATTAATAATAGCAATGAAGAATTAGAACAAAGAGTGAAATTGGTTGAAAATTTAGAAGAGAAACTAAAACATTCAGGAGAAGCAAATAATTTACAATTGAAGGAAATCAAAACATTGAAAGATGAGAATGAATGTTTGAAGTCTAAGGCATTGGTATGTGATGTTTCATGTAGCACCGAAGATTTGTGTTTTTCATTTGATAAGTATGTTTTTTCTTAAGAAGGTTGTGATAAAGAATGTCAAAAAGAAAATGATAATGTTATAGAATGTAATGGTAATGAAATGAATGTTGGTTTGGAAATTATGAAGAGAATGGGTTATAAAGGTAAAGGAATGGGAAGGCATGAACAACAAATCAAGAGTCCAATTGAACCAATTATGAGACCCAAATATGAAGGTCTTGGATATGTTGTAGGTAAAGGAAAAATGAATATATATGTTACAAGTTCAAGTGAATTAGTTCAATGTATGAAGACTATGTAGTGTTCACATTGTAACAAGAAATAACATATGAAAGAAAAATGTTGGGATTTACATCCTTGTACCCTATGTGGGCTGAGAAATCATTGCAAAAGCATGTGCTCAAGTAAAGAATGAAATAATGAATATGTGACAAGTTGTATGAAAATGGATTGTGGATGGACCTATGGATCCATTTGGCAGAAAATTGCAGGTATAATAAAGAATTTGTTCAAGTATAAAAGTTTGGAGGTTAAATTTAATAGAAATCAAGCATGGTTTTCAAAAGACATAACAAATGTTTCAAGTAAAAGGAAATTAATTGGCAAGATGTCTATAGATGGTAAGCTTCTAGGGAGTTATAGATTGAAGTTTTGAACGATTGATGCAGTAGTTGAACAAAGACAAGAGAAAGGAATCATTAAGATTGATTTAAGTTAACAAGTAAATAAAAGATTCAAAAGCAAAGGAAATTGAAAATGCTATAACATTGGTGGTGAAAATTAAGGAGTGGTGTCAAAATATGTTATTTCTCCCTCCAATAGAATGTAAAAATAAAAAATTGATAATAATATTCTAGAAATAATAATGATAAGATAAATGAAAAAAAATTACCATTTGGCATATTGACATAATATCTAAAAAGGCCTAAGATGCTTCTAGAAAGATTCCAAAATTACATCAACAATGATTAGTTGTTTCTAGATGTTCCTCTATGTATCCAAAATCTATCTATAAAAGAGGCATTATGTAATGGAATTAAGTGTCAAGATAATTGAACAATCATGTAATAAAACAAAAAGCGGGTTTTCTAGTAAAAGTCAGCTTTTTCTTAAAAAATCAATGTTTTTGTGTGTTTTTTTTTTTCATGTTTTTCATGCCTCTACCCCATAAACAACCAAGTTGAAATAGTCATCCATTCATGAAAATTTATAGAAACTTACATTCATATGTGACAATAGCAGCTACCATACCGATTTGACATGATATACATACATAGATAAAATATTTGTTACCCATTAAAATGCTCGTAAAATGGTAGAAAGAATTAGTCATACCATATATTCCATCTTGGTTTGAGTTACTTCTCCTACTCTGTCTCTTTCTTTTCCATACACATTGAGTGAGAGTACCCAATCAAGTTTTTCATGAGGCCCTTCAAGTATCTGCTCTGAATACTTGTCCATACCTCCCATTCCTTCTCCCCCTCATTTCCTTATATCTCTCTCTTTCAAGTCTCTCTTCCTATTCTTTGAAATGCCCTGATAGCTTGTGCATTATTCTTCCATCGACCATGGTTTTTACCATCCCTTCTACATGAATCTAGTTCAAAACCCAATATTTGATTCTTAAACAAACAAAGATGCATGTTACACAAATTTTCATTTTCTCAAATTGGAGTCACATCCAAAGAAAAATTTAGGAGGTCTATTTATCACTTGACTTCTACTTACAATGCTATATTTAGCCTTACAAATAAAATGGGTCATTTACTCTAGCCATTATTCAAACACTTCTCCATCATGAACAATTAAACTGAGGTTTTAATAAATGATTTTCAAATGCCAGAAATTATATATATATATATATATATCAAAAATCAATTAAATTACTAAATTTTAAAACTAAATAAATTGATAACTAAGGAGTTTGACATTCTCTTCTCTTGAATCAATTTTTTTATTCTCAGTCTCTTTAATCTTTGAGGTACCTTGTCAAATAGTTATTTTATTGTATCTATACATTCACCTTTCTATTTTTTTCATCAAACTAAAATAATGTTCAAGTCAATCTCAATTTGTAGTAACATAATTCACATAGTTCAACTTAAGTTTAAATTAATTTTCAAAGATCAAGTTATTTTACTCTAATCAGGTTGCCTATTATTCTCACTTTCAGAATTCTAGGAATATCTTATAAGTACCAAGAATTTGAGAAACCTTGGTGGTATAGTTTTCTAGAGACCAAAATATTTCATAGATTAGGTTGTTATTATTTTATGATCTAAAAATTAGTATACTACTTTCTATTTTATTTATGTGATAGGTCAAATGATAATCTTGTCTCAAGCATTGGGACATTCAACTAGGGCCTAGTGATATCTAAATGCGTATCATGAGAGTGAGACAAACTAGATATGTAAGTGGATACTTGTGTCTAAATAATATTAGTCAATACACAAAGCAACTCAAGGCCCTTACAATCTATGATGAGAAGGTTCCTTAGATTACCAATAATAGGGCATCTAGAATGGATAAATTTTCATATCTAAGAATCTTTTCAAAATCCCTCGAGTTCTCTTCCAAAGATTGTAACTACTCAAACATGACCCTAAGAGTACATTAATGATCCATATGAGGAGGAGACGTGGGACTAGAGTTCACCTGAGAATTTGAAGGTGGAGAGTTGTGATCTCCAAAAATATTGGGCTAGGTCTAGTAGGACTATATCAATTTCAAGGACATGCGAAATCTTAAGCTCCTTCTAACAATATTTCTATAGGTTTAGACTATGTCAAGAAGATCATATAATAGTATCACACAATACTATCTCACAAACCTAAGAAATAAGACAAGAGGGTGTGAGAAAATCAAAGTGTCTTCTAGATTTATTTTGAAGTGACTATCTTCTTTGAGAATTTTTCATTACAGGTAAGTTGGCATTGAGTTCACCAAAATGAGGAGTATGAAAAGTGAATCCCTACAAAGGATAATCAATCCCTTCAATTATTCATATTTCAATCCTCGACTTAGGTAAGCCTTTAGGTAACTATGACCTTCATGTTTGGCCATTAATTAATTGAATGTGTATTTTAATGGATCAAAATATTTATTTGTGCTCATTAGAATTCAAAAATTGGAAGTAAGATTTTTAGATATCTTGTGGAAAAATTAAAAATCTCTCTATCACAAAAAAATATATGGCACATAGACAATAGAGCAATGTGTATCTTGTAGGGATAAAGAACCATAATTGCCATAAAAGATTCCCAAAAACCTATACAACATTCTAAAATGCTATATAGGATAGAATGTGACTAAAAAATATATAAAATAATTGAAAGGAAAAAAGTAAGTGAAAATAATCTATTAAAATAACAAGAGAAAGAGGTTTAGTTATCACAAGAAAAGTTGAGCATGTTCACAAACTTTGTCCAGGTAGCCCCTTCACTTGTACCTACACACATAAGATAGAAAAATAATGTTGGGCAATTGTACAAGAGTTTGCCTCAATCAAACCCCTGATTGAATAATTCGACCTTCATAGACAACTTTGGAAAAGATAAAAGTGGAAGATATGAAAAAATGAAAGAACAATATGCTATCAAAATAAAAAAAATATATTCAACAACCTTAGATAATTTACCATACCCAAGTACAAGAGGCCAATAACTTGCAAGTATAAAGAAGCAACAAAGAAACCTAGAAGTCACATTAATCTCTTAAAAAAATAACAATACAAAAATAGGATATAATTATTAAAATAATAATGATGGAAAAATAGAGTGTTGCGAATTGGAGAGTCCAAGAATGAAGATTTTGAATTCTTGAGAAGTTGTGAATTCTATCATAAAGTTAAAAGATGTTCAAAGACTAGAAACTAGAGGCAAAAGACGAAGCTTTAGCACTATCAAATGACCCTTAAAATTGTTGTAGGTTGGAAGAGGTGTTACATTGTCCAAATGTGATAAGTGCAATGTCCTAACGACTAGCACAATAACATATTTTTGATGGACGATAGTGCATGTCATGTGGAAGTCCATACTACATGCATATATTCAAGTATAGAATAAACCCAACAAACAAGAAATCGAGCATATGAAATTTGGAAGATCTTTTTCAAGATTAGATTATGTGGTTGTTTTTGCATCAATTTTTCTAATCATGCTCCATGATCCATCATCGGGATAATTGAGTTCTATCAAAGAGTAAAATTAGAGAATAGCAAACCAGGCCATATTAAAAGGAGGGAGAAACAAAAAGTGACATAAGGGATGAGGTGAGAGGGACTAAAACTAAAATTTAGTGAAATGAAAAATTATTAAGTGGAATAGTTAAAATTAATAATTTAAGCAAAAACTAAATATATTCAAAATAAAAAAAATTATATAGAAGAAATTGATATAAAAAATAATATTAGTGAATCAATATAAAAAAAAACTATGAATTTTAAATGCCTAAAAAAAGGCCTCCTTTCCATTGTAGAAGCTACTTTGATATATAACACTTTCCCTCTACTTATCTTGATGGTTGTTGAAAATCAACTTCCTCAACTTGGTGGTCAAACGATCATCATAATTACCTAATAGATTTTCCAACTGATTTAGATAATAACTCTTTAGATTAGGTTATGCTCCCCCAACTCAATCGGCTCTTGTAGCTCAAGACCTTAATTTTTGTATTTTTCCTACATAGCTTGATGTTGACTTTGTCTAGCCATCAAAAAATAATTAAAAAATTGTTTGACAAAAAAGATTTTCAGCAAGTTTTTAAATGAGGTGATTTAGTTTAAAATATAATGAGCATGCTACAAAACTAGGTCAACATGCAAAACTTGATACCCTTTGGGAGGGGCCATTTCACATTTCAAATTGTAAGGAGAATAATGACTTTGAATTAGAAAATTTAGGAGAAGCTTTGTGGATTCTCGTGAATGGAATGCACCTTAAACATTTTAACTCGCTTTTGCATTTCAAATTTAAGCTATGTAATTACTTTAAATATGTAAAGTTTGTGCAAAACATGTAAAAATTTGTATAGTTTGAGCCATGAAATGCAAAACGTAAGAGCCATGTAATGAAAATCAAAATGTTATATTCATTATATCATGAAATATTTACAATATGACAAAAGTAGCTCTTAGACCTATTCATAAGTATAGCAAAAGAGAACTCTAGCAGAGATGTCAATCAATCATCATCATCTTCATCATCAAGAGAAGGATGAGTAGTATGGGGAAGAGAAAGAATAGGAGGAAACATGAGGTCATAGAATTTAGTGTACCATTCCATGCTATAGATTGGCTCTATGTTCATGCATCTCACCAGAACCCTGCAAGCAGGGGATGACTTCTCTCTATGATAGTTCATTGTGGTTTTTTGAAAACAACTAAGAAAAGGCAATCAAGGCACCAATTCGTCATGGCCAATATATCATTGGAGATCAGACAAAGTTGGTATTCCCAAGCCTAGTATCGCTATATCCACTACCTCTTCAAGCCTACCCAGGTATTGCTTGGGAAACAACTCCCAATTGAGCTTAAATATTCCATACTTAGATTTTGAAAGATCTAACAAAGAGTCCATGAATTTAGACATAATATCTATGTTGACCTTGTACCTATCTACCCCACTAATGAAATCTTCACCCAATACCCATTTGATAGCAATAATAGCTATAGTGTGCTTAATGCTAGTCATGCACATGAGTCCATTATCATTAATTTCTCCTAAGAAAGCTAATTAAGGCTTCCTACTTACTATTCTAATTGGAGTATCTGTAGTCACACTCTTGTGATGCAAATCTTACTATGTATGAGATGTGTTGCCTCATCCTAAGCCCTATTTATAGACCTAGCTAGGTGTGTCAAATTGCATGTGGTACATGATTCTTGTTAGAATTGTGATTTGAGAATTTGACCAAGTTAAAGAATCCATCATGTGAAATAAAATGGCAAAAAGTAGTAAGTTAAAGGTGACAAACTCAAAATATGCAAATTATCCAAGCAAATGCCAAGTTTCCTACCCTGACAATATGTTAAATATTGAAAAAATAAAGTAATAAATTATTGAATAAAATCAACTTGCAAGTAGATTTTAAAGCAAGGCAAGTTAATAAATTCATACTTTTTCTTTGAGGCTCAAGTTTCTAAAGGGTGGCTTGATGAAGTGTAGTGATCACTTACCATGATGAGGTGTCTTCCTTTCTGGAATATGGAATTAATTGAACACGAGTGGCTTAGCTAGTAGAATGCATTGGTTAAAGGGCATAAACCAACTTTTTTTACTTAGAGTAAAGTAAATAGAAAAGAAAAATTAAGCATGTAGAAAAAAGACTAAGTCCAAAGTGCAAAGATTCAAACATAAGGCTATGAAGTTTCAAGGTTCAAAAAGAAGAAACAAAGCTAATTAAAGTTGTCTATTTGAAAATATTCCCAATATGGTAATATGATTTTCAACTAGTGCTAACCTTGCTGAACCATCCACATCATTGCCCTTTAGTGATATTTTCTGGGATGTATCTTAAGCCCCTACTCGAATGCTAGAGAAACTAATTTGGGTGAATACCAGAACCATTACAAAAGGAACACACAAAACTCATCTTTGGTGGCAAAAGATGCTTACAAAATTCACAACCATATGCTATGTTCAAACACAAAAGGCCTTTAGGAGAGAGCCTATGCAAGAATGATGAAGAAGTTATCAGAAAAGGAACTAGAATCTTTAGGGTTCTAACTTAGGTATTGTAGTGTTCTGCAGTATATGGTCTCAATGGTATACCCTTGCCCAAAGCTTGTAGACACCTATGCCTTGAAATTCAACCCAGATTTGGGTATAATCTCAAGAGAACACCTCAAGGTGATCATTAGTGTCAATTCTATAAGGGATATGTGTGTATCTCTTTTCTATCGTCGAAGGTAGATATGTTCAATAAGAAAAGGCTGGCAACCTATTGGCATAGTAAAATTGATGTCATGAGATTTTGTAATTATGAATTGAAGAGGGATAAGAAGGATACACAATTGCCCAAATTCCCTATAGCTTTAAAGGGTTTCAATCTAGATTTACAAGATGTTTTCACAGTGCTTGGTTCTATTTTTTATTTTGACCAAGATGATAAAGTGGAGGAATTTCAAATGGGTTTAGCATTCAAGCTCAAGAAGAAAAAGGGTCTTTTTCAGTATGATTTCATAGAGGATCTTGGAAAGAGAAGAATCACACAGCTGAATAAGTACGAAAAAGAATATAAATTTAGGTAGCCTTCCTATATTTTTTCTTTAGAATTCATCCTTTTTCAGTCGGTATCTAGCCCTATCTATAACTAATGAAAAGGGTAATAGGAAGCATGTTTCCATGTCGAGCCATATCTTCTCTACGAATCATGACTATTATGCCTTCTCTGACATGTTCCTAACCTTAATCATACAAGACTTCAATAGACAGGACCAAGGTCTCCTTACCAAAATTATAGGGCAACAAAAGAAATGGATGCAAGATAGTCAGCCTCTATGCAACTGGTTCTTGGGTGAGAACTTCACACTCATTAGAATGCATGGTTTTTTTGAAGAATATTTTTGAATCCCAACCTACTTGACCGATAGGACCCTCACATTAGAAATGTTTAGGCAACTTTCAGTCACTGATAAAATAGATGGAGCCAAAAAGCATAAAACTAGTGTTTATAAATATCTACTTATACTAGGTTTGATCATGTTGAAAAATAGGATTGTGGAAGTTTTATTTTCAACCAAATTAGTTTAGTTGGGCCTTGTTGTCATCTATGACAAATAGAACTACGATCATGATGGATACCTACCTTCCCTAAAGATTTCTTTGACTCATTCTTTTTGACCCTACTAGGAAGCTGAGTGAAATCCATTAGAGGTGGATCCAAGCATATATGTGGATTTAGATTTTATATCCTCCACTAAAAGACCACCTTGGTTATCCTTTTATGTGCCTCCAACATAAGCCAACCCGATAATATTGATAGAGCCCTAAGATGGAAGTTGCTTGGATGGTGATAAAGTGAAGAAAAACTTGTTGCAATCTAGACATTTCAACAAGAGGTGCATGACTTCAATTTTAATTTACAAGGTCACCCATTGAACAATAAATTTGATGAAATATGTAATGGAGAGCATAATGACACCTCAAATGAAAAATAAAAGTGCTAGGAACAATAATAAAATCGTAAAAAATTAGAGACAAGGCTTTCAACAAGACCATTAAACCTCAAGTGGCAGCAACCTGCATAGGAATCTGATAATTGCAGACCCAAAAGTTGAGGATAAGGCCTCAATCCATGTGTCAACCTCACAGGTCATTTAATATTATCAGCTCATCACCCAAGAAGATGAAAATAATCATTAATAGTTAGAGAGAAGCTATAGAGAAAACACCTACTTGTCTCCAAACCCCAACAACTCCTACTATATGGGTAAGGTTATCTCCCACCTTACTCTCTTCTCATTTCTTGGTCTATTTAGTAGCACCTTTGCCCCCTTTCTCTTTTCTTGGAGTTTATGTCAATATCTCCACTTTTGCATCCAAAACAAGGTTTGTTCATTCCCCCTCACCTACTCTTATGACTAGCCTAGTCTTTCTTCCTATACAAGTGCCTCCACCACTTATCACTTCAATTATTACACATTCTATTGTAGTATCAATAAAGTCTATTGAAGCATCATTAACCCCTACATGACAGCTTATAATTCCCCTTTTTCTCCTCCAATATTCTCATCCAATTTGAGCCCCTTGGTCACAATTGTGTCTATGTGATATTTACAAAGTATTACTCCTTTCTCTCCTTCAATGTTGAATTTGTCAAAGTAGATGCAATTTGAATCTTCCATGGTTTTGATTCCCTTTGGTCTTCCCATTGGGACTCCCTTTACTAGTCATTATATTCAATCCGCATCTGAGTTTTGGAATAAAGATAGTGCAACTAAGCTCCCACAAGGAAAGAGAGCATAAAAGAGATTAAAAAAGGATTTTTCTAAGCCTACCAAACCAAGCATGGAGACTATTTTTAAAGAAACACACAAATCAGTAATGTTTGCATTGAAGATCCCTAATTTCACAAAACTTGAAGGATGGATGCAACTAGAGGATTATAAAATCTATTCTACAGAGATAAATTTAAGCTATCCTTGCCCACAAGATAAAGTAGAGATCATGGAGGAGACCCAAAATATGGTAACTACATATTTCTTAAAGTTGACCTGGTGAGTTGAGAAAAGGGAAAAGAATCAAATATTGTAAATAATACAATCGATCATCTAAAGGCAAAGGAGAAAGTAAAAGATGTAGATATTTCTTGCCTATCCAAGGAGCTGCATAAGACTCCTGTTATATCACAATACAGATAGGCAAAAAGAGATAAACTTTAGTAGGAGTTGAATAAATCTATGGCCCAAGTTCAAAAATATTTGCTATATCATTTTTGTAAGAGCTATATCATTGATGATATCTTGTCTATTATTTTCTAGAATGACATTTTGCTCTCACTAAGTCCCAAACATTGAAAATCTAGCATATCGTCATAGTTTGGTTAATTGTTAAGTTTGTCTCATACCATTTTCCTCAAACAAGAAGAGTCAGATTTGGAATCTTATAGGTCATCAAGTGAATCACAATTGGTTCCCCATTAGTTTAACTTCTCATAAGGCTATTTTCCTATACTATAATTTTATAAGTCAAAAGGCTACATATGATGGTAGTGTCTTTTTTTCTTTCATACAAATACCTATTGAGCTATAGCTTTTCTTTTAAACTCCTCAATAATTTTATACTCTTTCTATGTATTCATTTCATTTAAGACTAGAATGGCTATCTACTTTACCTAAATTCCAAATTAAAGTAGAGATATTCATTCGTCAACCCAGCTAATTTAGTTAGCAACATTACTTATATTTCTTTTATTTGAAAGGACAATAGTACGTTTGTTATCAAATATTTGAATCAATATATTAAATAATATTAGACTTAATCATAGTGATATATTATTACTCATCCAAATCTATTTATGAACTCGTACATCATATTGCACAGTTTGGGGCATCACTTCAATTGTTTTTCTTACTATAATAATTTATCTACCACAATCGAAAGAATTATGGGTATACCTTGAACCTATTCTCTTAAATGAGGGTTCTATTCAATAATAGTTTTCTACATGAATAGGTACTATTATAAATTTACCAAAGTTATAACTTAAACTTTATCAACAATATAGTTAATAATCTACTAAATTTAGTGTTTCTATTTAGGGATGAGATTTGCATAATAATTTTTTATTACAATCACTCCTATAAAATATTAATATTGTAGTAGTCAATCTTAAGATTATATATCTCAGATTTCTCACCCCCCCCCCCCCCCCCCCTAACATATCACCAAGAGGTACCAATAACACTAAAGAGATACTCATCTCCATACAACATTTGAAAACATTGAAATAATAATTACATAATGTCAAGTCAATATTTATTATAGAAAATACTAGAGAAAGATAGTTAAATTATTATAAATATCACATTGGTCTCTAATATAAGTGATCTTCTATTAAAATTTACATCTCTATTTATTTATTTTTCTTTCATTTACTATAATAGCTATAATTCTAATTTATCTTCATTTCACATATTCTCATAGGTTACAATAGTTATATTTGTAGCTATTGATACTACAAAAATGTCACATATAGAATAATGCGAGCCTTTAATTCATTTATAGCTGAGTAAATATATACAAATGATTAGGGATTGTACATATTAAGATTTATCCATCGAATATAATTTATATTTTTAGGTATTTCCTATTACAATGCCCTACACATAGTGAATGCTATTTTAATTTTTCTAGCTTCTTGTGTTATGCCAACATATTATTACAACCTTATCATAGAGTACTTAGTTTATAAACCTAAAAGGGGATTTAAATAGTGCTATTTTCCTTATATTTATTTCTATTTATATTCCTATATTGACCTCATTCCCTTTAACTTGTTGACATTTGGAAGAATGTATTCTGATTTTCCATCTAAGAGGATACAACTCTTATTCACTTCATCCATTGATTTTTTGAATTCATCATAATACCTATTAATGGTGTATAAATCATTAGTAATTCTCTACCATTTAGCCTTTGGTGTAGATTAGATGGCTTGATATAAACTAATGAATATTCTAATACACTAAAGAGTAGTGTAAAGTTAAGGACATTCCCTTTTTTCTATGCCATCTCCTCTCAAAGATTAACATTAGAATTATTTTATGAACTAAATATATAACATGTAAATCTATTGTAGAATGTACAATATGAGCATAAAAGTACCATGTTTTTCTATTAAAATTCTTGGTATCCTCTTTAAAATGAGTACAAGTCTAGAGGAAGGTAAGTAAGGCACTTTAGCCATACATATTTTTTTGTTTCAAATTAAGATAAATCCTCTTTTATTTAAAGAAGTACCATTCCTCTACATTTAAGTTATAATTACTTCATATTTCATTTCAGCAATTACGAATGCAATATAATAATTTAATTGGCCCTCAACTACACAATAAGTGATCTTCAATGTTTTAACAGTTTTATTTTGAAGTCATGCCAATAGAAGAAGTAAATATCTTCATTTATGTCATGAAAATCCCAACCCTAATCAATATAAATCAACCCTAAATTTACCATCTATAAAATCTCATATGATACTCATTATTTGTACTAAAAAATAAATCATAAGGGCTTTATCTTTGAATACACAATAACACTCCTTAGCCAAACACATTGAAATATCTATTCATTACCATCTCAAAAAATCTAGCAAGGCTATAGGAAAATATCTAAAAAATAAGGCTTTCTCTCCTTCAATGCATAATGGCATCAAGAGACCTCAAAACCCCTAGCCATACTCTCGAGTAAGAAAGGCACATTACTTGTCATGAAAATTTAAGGTGATAGCTTGATAACATGTCACATTCACTCATGATATAACAAATATTTCTATCATTCTCTCTAACCTAACTTTATTAAGGATTAATACATGAACAAGCAATCTACACCAAAACTAATAATAAGAAGAAAGAAATGACTTCTCTCTCTAGAAGATTTAACATGACCTCCATATCTTTATAAAATATCCTTCCTTTCCTACTCTTCTAATTAGCCTCTCTTCTTTCTCAAGTCAAATTTATTTATAGGGAGAAATGGGTAATTGTCTTAGCTTCAATATTGACAAGATATATAGAGATTTCAACCCTAAATGCTCTCTTCCAAACCCTAACTCATCACTTTGAAAAAAGGTGGGCTTTTGAAGGGTCTCATCAAGCCCAAAGGATATTATCATATCTCCTAAAGGTCCTTAGCCCCAAGGTATTGATTCTAGGGAACTAATTTTGCACTAGGATCTATAAAATAGACTAAACAATACCTTTAAAAGACCCTTATAGATCCATGCATGTTTTGACCTAACCTAAGCATTTCAAAATCCTAATCCACTCTGTAATCAAATGACTTCAAATTGTGTTCCCTCTTAAAAATTGACTCTTGATATTATCACCCTTAAGCGTTTTATTTATATTCCTTCATCCCCTTCTATGGAAAATAGGTTACCCTTGCAACATCATTTTGGAGTATCTGATTAGGTATAGTTCTCTCTCCTTCCTTTTATTTGCACATCGTCTTTCCTACATTATACAACCACAAATGTAGGTAAATTATACTAATAAATCATATTATTTTATATCTTAATTCTAGTAGTTCTACTTGTGAATTATGTATTGATCAATTCTAAAAAGTTAGAAATTTAATTCATGCACATAAACGATTATCTATTAGTAAAATTGTTAATTCATCCTATAAAAAATTTAGATATTATAACTATTTCAATTTCATCATAATCAATGAAGATAGATAGGGTAAACATAGGGGTCCATAACTAATGGAATTATCTCACCATTACTAGTTTAATTTAGCTAATTATTTGACATATACAATAGTCAAGTTTGCAGTATTTTTTTATGATGCGGGGTCTTACAATTTTAAATATTTGCAAGTTTAAAATTAAGTCTAACAAACTCTAGTATAGCCAATTTTGAGCTTACCTCTTTAACATTAATCAACTTAATTAGTCATTGTGACATCAGAATAGGAATGAGCACCATCATAAAGTTAATTGATAGTAAATCTCCTTCTATAATTAAAAATTATTTTTTTACCTCAATGTAAAATTTTATTTTTAGACATCAATCTTATAATCATAACTCCTTTTCCTCATTGTAAGTCCTAATTATCATGATGTTACATGCATATTAAGTACTATAGATTATTGTAGACACTCTTACACATGAGTTATAAGAATAGTTCTTAAAAGTATTTATAGACACAAATATAAATAATTACACATGACATGATGCATAAGTCCTAAAATAAGAAATCACATTTAAGGAGAATACATAGAATAGTGAATAATATATAATTAAAATTATGACTTGTTAGGTGCAGGAGGCATCCAATTAGGACTTGTCAAGTAATCTACAATAAGAGTCAAATAGATCTTATTCATTCATGAAGATAATACAAGGATTATTAGCACTAACACCTAAAATTTCTCTATAGAATATATAAAACTATAATATTTCTATAACATATATAGAAATTATATAAACCACATGACTATACCATGCTATCTACTTCAATAGCTAGAATCCATATTGAAAAAAAAATTAAAAGAACTTCATAATAAAAAAATCATATTAAATTAGAATACTAAAATTTATTTGAAGAAATGTGAGAATTAACTTCACGTAAAATATGAACCAATCAGAACTACTTGAAACCTTATTTGTAAATAGATTTGTTATTATTATTATATCTCCAAGAGCAACCCTATTTTCCAAAAGGAGAAGTAATAATTTACCAATTGTTTGAGGGATTGATATAAGATAGTGATATTCTTCTACATTTAATAAGGGCAGCTCTCTCTTATGATTGAACATGAATTTTTTAGTGTATTTTAACTAGAGTTAGGAAAGGGAAAAAATAAAGAAATATTACTAAAAAATCCCTAGATATAGACACACAAATACAAGCTAGGATTTCATAGACTTAATAAATATAAAGAAGAATTCAAAATAAAATAAAAATATATATTCCTAGATTCATATTATTAATGAAAACAATAAAGATGTAGCTATATCAACAAAGGAAAATTAGATGAAAAATCATAGACTATGAGGTAAGTTATCTTAATGCACTTAGACCAATATACATATCTATTATTACTATGACTAATACAAATTTTATATAGCTTATAAGTGTTGGAACAAATAACCAATGGATTCCATGACAATATAGAGATATTACTTATTCAACACGTGGTAAGTAAATTATGATAACTAAAACAAAGTCTACTAAACACATACCAAATGCAAATTTTATTATCTTTACAAAATTTTACAACTTGAATTTACCTATGTTTAAAGTTCAAAATGAAAAACTCATATATATATATATATATATATATATATCCCATTTCTTCTATAAATAGAAAAAAAGAAAGAAAAGAAAATGGAGCCTTCCTAAATGTTTAAAAAAAAATCGTGAATATATCATCCCAACCCATAGATAACATGTACTACTACCTCTATTTAAGATTTTACAAAATATTTAATAAATTATTACAGTATTTTTAATAAGCATGCATCTCCAAGTAATTACAAAATATTTTTTAAACATTAATATATCCAACTTTATAATAAAAGTTGCAGACTAATGGCTACCATGGCAATATGTCAAACTAGGTATACCTATAACTAGTCAAAATATCTCCTACATTGGCTATACGATAGCATATCTCTACAAAATTTAATAATTTGACGCAGTTTGTTTATGTTTCTACACTTTGGGTGAATGTCTACCAAGGAAATTGAAACTACAACATCTTCTATAAATCCCAGTAGCATTATGCTCTGATTGATATCCATAACCTCTTTTAGCACAACATGTTAGCACAGAGCAAGGAGGACATTGGAAGTGTTGTGGCTTTTGGAGCTGCATCTGCCAGATGCATTTGCTTCGAAGTTTTTAAAGCTTTTTCAACAAATCTATTTTCCATATATGTAGACTAGACTTCACAGAGTTTAGCTTTATACAAGATGATTGCATTAATTTTGGAAATCCTGTATGTTTTTCAACAAGAACATTCTGTGCATATCCAATAATCATTATACTATTATAGTCCATGAGACGAAACTCCTTTGAGGTATTTTATTCAAATATGTTGCGTGCCTTGTTTAAATCATTTTCCTTATATCACTTTTCAACCAAACGGCTATGTGTATATCATGCGCTCATTCCATTCCATGAGATAGCATCTCTTCAAGGTATTCTTCTAACAAAGTTCCATGTCTTTACCTACATTCTCAATTTGTATCTATATTTGCATGCAGATCTTCCAGAGCAATAGTGACTTCATCATTTATAAAATTGATTTGCCTTTCATTCATTGATGGACATTAAGAACCTAATCTAATGCTTCCATTTTGGCACTTGCAATTGTACCTCCCTGACAATTTCGAAATCCATTTGTGCATCTAATGATCCTGGCGGCCATGATAGTACAACTCTTTGAAAGATTCTACAAAATGGTTCATGTGCATACATATAGGGGAGGTGAGTCAGAGGAAAAGAAGTGTTCAAGAACCTTTGACGTATTCTTAGTTCCGTTTAAGGTGCCGATCAAGTAAGCAAAACGTGAGTTCATAAATAATGTCCGGACTTCTACTGTCTTTTGGAACTATTGGGGGTTACACGCTTATTAGAAACTGTCAAGAACTGTCAAGGCTCAGAGGTGAATTGCGAATTATGGAAGGTTCTCAGAGTTCCAGAGTAAAACGGATATTTTTTATTTTTTTAAGATTTTAATATAAAGAGTTTCCAAAAACTATAGAATATTTTTCTAATGTGATAGTTTTACAAATATTTTTAAATTTCAATAAATATTCTAGATTTTGACATTCGAAGTTTCGAATCATCAAAACTTATCAATAATTCCTCAAACTATTTAAACTCATGAACATGTCTTGAGAAATACAAGGCAAATCTACCAGCACGATAAACAAAGGACCATGCACAACTTATTCAATCTCGAAGTGGAAGATTTTTCAATCTGAAAACCTTCTGCATTAGAAAAAAAATCCACCCAAAGATATCCCCATAAAATTATTTGTACCATCTTTTGTGAATATTGATATTAATTATTTCCATAAATATTGATAATGTGCATAGCTACTCGTAGGATTTTGACTAAGACAATAGATGATCCTTCTGTAAAATGTTAAGACACTCGTCATTAGAGAATGATTAAGGATCTTTTTAACTATGAGGTACTCACCACAAGACTTTTGACTTAAAATTTTAAACATTTGTGAGTTCAAAAATAAGTCTAATAAACCCCAAGCTAGCCGTTTTGAACCACCTCCTTAACATTAAAGAAATTAATTAGTCCATTTTGACATTAGAAGAGAAATCAGGAATATCATAAAATTAATTGGTAATAAATCTGCTTTATAGGATTGTGGCTCTATTCAAAATGACTAGTAGGTTAAAAAATATGCATTCTCATAAGTTGTTGAAATAGTAATGAGTGATCACAAAACTATAAGGATAATCTTAAAGGGCGTGTTCACATAATATAAAAGGTTAAAGTTTTCAAAGAACGAAAGTTAGGGTAAAAAAATATAAGCATTGGTCTTTTGAATTTAATTATCACATATAAGAGATTGTATAGTACCAAATGCCATTGAAATCCAATGAAATATATCAATGAAAAGAGTATAAGAGGCTAATAGCATAAATTTGAAAAAATTATTTTCTAAGTGTAAGAAATTGAGTACTATATCCCAAAGATTGTAATGATATGATACATGTTCTAGGGACAAGTGTATAGCATCATATATTTTTTAAAAATGTATTAATATTTAAATTGTTCATATAGAATTATGCTACAAGTACAAAAGGAATCACTTATTTATGTTTCTTCTATAAGTTAAAATAATCAAGTACTAAGTAACAAAATAGAGAGCCATTATAACACTTCTTAGATCAAATGTTCAAATAGGTTAAATAGGATAAATTGAAAAAGTTGTACACTAAAATTATAAGGTGAAGGGTAGATTACAACAATATAGTAATCAAGTCCAAAGTTTTTTTCTTAGATTACTAAACATGGATGAATGTTTTCCTTAAAAATTAATAATATTAATCAATTTAATTCCAAAATAGTTATATTATAGATATATGGTAAAAGTGTTAAATAGTGAAAATTCAAAGATAAAATGGACAATATAATGAGGGTGTTATTAATCATAGTGAGGTATATATATATATATATATATATATATATATATATATATATATATCTGTGTGTATGTGTATTATTTAGTACTTATGAATGAATATGCTGAAAATAATTTTACAAAATGAATTCTTGTTTTTCATAAGGTAAAATAGCTTTTGAATGGGCCCTAAACCCTTTACAACGACCAATAGATGTTGACTAAAGATAATCAAACAAGGAACAAACCAGTAGCAACAGAATAAAGAAAAATAGGGCATGAGCCTAAACCAACCATTTGTAGACCTTTTGGAATCTTGGCAACCTGTATATCCCTCTACATGATTTTTCATGCATGTACATAACCTCTTTAATCACTTGAGTTAGATCACCATCATCCTTAAACAAGCTACGAGTCCTAGAGGAAGGCCCCTATGCCTTGGATAAAACTTGCTTCCCAAAACCACCAACAAGAAAAACAACCTCAATTTCAGCACCATCAACATCATAATTTATCATTAATATTTTTCTTTCCCTTCCCCAACGCTTGAGAAATTTCATTTAACATGCGGAGACCAATATAATTCCTCTATATACCCTCCTTGCTAACACCAACCATAATATTAAGCTTACTATCTAGCTTGGAAACCAATCTTCCATCCACTAAGGAAAATTTTGGTTGCTAGAGGATAATAACCATGAAGCCATTTCAAAAATGGAATGATCCCAGTGACCATCAATTTAGTCAAAATTGAGTGCATTTTCCTCCATTCCTCACAAGAATTAAGTCCACCCAAAATCTATCCTCCCATAGAGCTAGTGTGACCACTACAAAAAGAATAAGGTACATAAAAAGGATGAAAATGGTCAGAGAAAGAAATAGAATTACATAGAAAAATGATGGGACCAAACAAGGATAGGATAAAACAAAAAACACCCACAATCCATGCAAAGTGTAGAGAGAGGGGAAAAGGAGTAATCATAAGCTATAAAGGATGATCAATCCATGAAATCTCATCATAAATGTAATAAGCATCAAGAAGGATCTTAAACCTCCAAATCCAAAGAAGAAAAAATAAGGGAATAATAAAAATACCAAAAGGCCAAAAGTCCAACAGGCTACCATATTAACAATCACATGCATCATTGAAAATTAATGAAATAATCTAAAGGGGAAGAGGGTCTTTCATCTCCCACAAAGGCCTAGAGTCACTAACGATACCAAGCTTAGCAAGGTCTTGAATAATGAATATTTGTTGTCGTTTTTAAGATCAACATTAATTATAATCACTATTTCAAAAATTAGGTGTACCTATTCTCTTATCTCATATGAGGTTTGTTAACACAATTATAAAATTTTTTGAGATTAATTACCACTTAATTAAATTAATTTTATTAGCCTAAGTTTTCTTCTTAGAGTGTAACTCTTTATAAATGGATGTATTATTATTTATTTTTATTTCTATTTTATTTAAATAAATTTAAGGGGAAATGTTCTTGTTTCTAATTAGATTTGAATTGCATGTAGGGTGGTGCTACTAGCTAGATTGCAATGATAAATTATACACCTCACAATTCTTGGGTAGTACAAATTATACCAATTTTAGCACCTCTTGTTCTAATTTGTTTTAGAATTCTATTTAGACTATTTTTTAGTCCTTGTAGTTAAAATGTGAAAACTAATGTATTTATTTATGTTTTCATATATCATCTCTTAAATATTTTTAAATGATCTAGAAATGTTATAATTATATTTTCATCTAGATCAGTATTTTTTACATTGTCAAATAATATAGCTATATGAATTTTGTAAGAGTCAATATTCTATTTGTAATTGATTCTAGGCTTCAATATGTACAACCAATTCCCAATATTCTTACTTCTTTTATGGCTATAACTTTTTCCTCTAGTAGTGGAGTTGTGTGAGAAAACCTCCATGATTAACTTACATATAGTTTCCACCAATTCATAATTTATAGCCCTCTGTTAATGTCTTTATCATTATAAAAGTGTGATTGTAATTCTTTTGATATTTTGAATAATGCTATAGTATTTTCTATCATTTTATACATCTACCACTATGAAATCTATAAAGGCTCTTTATTTTTATTCACATTTTCCCTAAGGGATTACCACTTTGAGTAGAGTTAGATTCTCATCACCTTCTTCTATAGTCTTCCTTCTGTAACTCTTAGAATAATGTTTTACTAATTTTTCCTCAACATAAAACTCCTTATCTTTTACCTAAATTACTATTCTATTTATCATTATATTCTTATTTCACATTTTTCTCAATTTTTATGCTTTGAAATTATCCATCTCATTTCCCTCAGGTTTTTAGATTATTCTAGAAATTAAATATTTTTAAGATTAATAATACTTATGTCCATATAGAAATTTCATCTTCTAAACCAAATAGTATTAGTGAAGTTTTTTTAATATTTCTCATCCTCGTGGTATTTAAATCATTTTCTATTTTATTTTGCATCTATTATTTTGTTTGGTTTCTATTCTATAAATAACCTTCAAGTATGATAACCTTGTAATATCAACTCCTTCACCTTTATATACATCCTAACAAGTATTTCTATTTTTAACTTAAAAAAACACTAGCATAATTGTTGGACCACAAGACAACAATAATACAATAAATATTATTTACAATTTTACTCCAACTCATAATTATTTATCAACAACTATTTGTTATTTTGTCAAACAATCATTAATTCATTCATTCTAATCTTATAACATATTAAGAAAAAATAAATTACATTAAATAAATTGATTCTATAAATAAATATTTTCTAATGATTTGATGGTAGCTATTTTTTAATGGATGAAGTAAAGATAAATTCCAGTAAGAAATATCAAGTGCCATGTAGTGGCAAGTACTTGCCTTTATAATATTGTAATAAAAATATTTGTTGTAGTTTCTTATTAGAGATAAAACAAGATTTGAGGGGACTCGAAATCCCTTACAAAAGGTTTTGAAGGGACCCAAAACCCTCTAGAATTCATGGGAATCTAGAACCCAAAAGTAGAACGCTACAAAAAGATACAAACAAAGAATAAAAACAATGAACCACCAACCAAACATCAACAAGGCAAATAAGAACAAGCAAGACCACCCACCAGGCCTAATCCATCAAACAAGAGATGTCAGCAACACAATATATAAGGGTTTTGCAAGGCTCCCTTAATATAGAACATGGGTTTTGGCAAGGCTCCCATAAGCTTTTAACAAAGGGTTCACCCATGAAACCTCGTAACATCCTGCACCAAGAAACGAAGGCTTCCAAAGAGAAAAACTTATCAAAGAGCCTACTAGATATAAGATCCAAGGGTTTTACCAAGGAACCCTTAACTTGCATCAAGATTAAAGAGTTTTTCTAGGCATCCTTAACTTGATCATTGTGTTTTAGCAAGGCTACCTAAAGCTTGATAGATAGAGTCATAAAGAAAAGTCTCAAAGAATAATATAGTACTAACTAAGCCTCCCAAGCAATCAAATGAAAGACAAGGATCAAGGGGTTTTTAGAGGCTCCCCAAAACTTCAAATTGGCTTTTGACATGGCTTCCAAAACCATCTTGCTAAAACCTACAAAGACTCTCCAAGAAAAACTCATCTCCCCTCTAGCTAAACGACTTTCCACATTAATAGAACATGAACCCACCTCAATAGGAACATAAAAGAAATAGACCAAGAGATAGAAGAGACAAATTTGATTCAATCCCACAACCAAGGAGCCAAAGACATAAGTAGACCACATAGAGCTAGAACCAACCTCTTACACTAGGAAAATAACCACCTCTTTAGGCATTTCCCCCAACTCAATATGAACTATGAAAGATGAAGAGGTGAGAAAAATGAGCGAAATCCATGCCATGGCCATAAGAGAAAACTCCACCTCGATAGGAGCCTCTTGGGGAAGAACCCAACCAAGAATAATATAAGCTCACTTGAGAAGAAAAATCATAAAGCATTAGGAAATAGCAGGGATAAGCACAACCCCAAGAGAAAAAAACCCTAACCAAAAACAAACCAGGGTCCTCCCAGGACCTTGAAAACAACAAAAAAATTTCTGACCACCAAGAAGGGGAGAGCCAACAAAATCCCTAGTAGAGAAAATTTATTGAACTAAAAGTCATAAAATTATAAGCCTCATGGGGAAGAACCCAACCAAGAATAATATAAGCTCACTTGAGAACTAAAAATCATAAAGCATCAGGCAATAGCAGGGATAAGCACAACCCCAAGAGAACAAAACCCTAACCAAAAACAAACCAGGGTCCTCCCAAGACCTTGAAAACAACAAAAAATTGTCTGACCACCAAGAAGAGGAGAGCCAACAAAATCCCTAGTAGTGAAAAATTTCTTGAACTAAAAGACAAGGAGAGCATAAGAGAAAAGAAAAGAAAACCCCATAGGGAGGAAAAAACCACAACACACACAACTAGGTTTCATAGAAACAAGAATCAAGGAACCCACAAATCCCTACATAGAAAAACTTTGATAGGGAGGGAAAGAAACAAAACACAAATCACAACACCTCCAAATGCCCCAACCTCCTCAAAACAACCATAAATCCCAAAATAAGTCCAAGAACTAGCCAACCACTCCAAATAAACAAATCAAAGGCAACTACCTACCACCCAACAACCATGCAAAAAGGGAACACCCCATATGGACACAACCATAAAATGCCCAACTAAAATAATAGAACCAAGAGAAGAGTAAATCCCTTGACAGAAGAACCCACAAAATATTTGTCCAAATAAGGAAGAAATAGGGTTGCATCACCAGGATCATCATCACCATCTTCTTCATGAGTGCCCTCATTCTCACCTTGCAAAAGCCGTCTGCAACATCCACCTTGAGCCACAACATAATATCCCTGAAGGAAGGTGAGTAGGAGCCAAATAAAAACTAGAAAATCATCATCCTTGTCTCGATCCCCATCCTTCCCTTAATCTATGTCACCTCTCAAAACCCTATCTCCTCTGCATGCTCTCTCTATTTCTCTAAAGCTAGGACAAAGTTGACATCATAAAATATTTATTGTAGTTCTCAATTATCATAATTTTTAATTATTGTTCTACTAAAACTATATTATTTTCATTATATATGTGTAATATTAACTATGACTTCCACTTCAATAAAAATATAGTGAAAATATACATGTTTCTTAAAAATATTATCCTAATTTAATTATTAAATATATATATTATAATTATAATAATAAAATTAATCTTAACCTTAATTATTATTATCAATACTATTATTGGAAAAACATATTAGGTGTGTATATAAATTGATATAAAAGTAAATACAAAATATTAAAGAGAAGCTAGGATTTCGATATTGGGGAGAAAAGTTCAGCCTAAAACTACTATGAGGAATAAGACTGTACCATGATTTCTTCTTGAGATGTTACAATATGATTGCTGGGAGAATTCAAGAAATAAGTAATATAGCCCTTAATTATTATCATCATCTATAGAGTGAAGCTCATCAACTTATACAAAAAATAAGTGAACAGAGTAGAAAAGTATTTTGCCATCTAAAAAACAGACACAAGTGAAAGATTTGTTGTTTCTTTCAAACATCCTAGAAATAATGTAGAATATTAGAAATAGGGAATTGTAGACCAACTTAGCAGGTGTTAATATCATGGGGGATGTACATTTCACTACAAAATGTGATTTCAGAGCCCAAAACATCGGTGTTGAACTATAAGAGTCTTCATATATTTGGTAGAAGATTCATCTTGTCAAAGAAAATGATATTTTTATAACACATTATGGTTTATTTGTAAGCCAATATAAGATATAAAATCCAACTTCCCAAAATGTATATATCCATTCTCCAATGGAATTCATGTAAAGAAATTCCTTGAGATTTTTTAGATGATTTAATCATGGGTCTCAAAAGAGGTAATCCATAGACAACCACACTCATATGATAACTCTAAAATAGGGGACTCCCAAGACTTAACTCAAAGTTTGATTTTAGAATTAAATGGAGCATACATAGAACATTCTCTATTTATCAAAGTTGTCTTTTGCAATAAACCTTTGTGCTACGAGCTCACACTTAGGAAGAATACACTATTTCCACCAAAAGGAAGTAGCGGACCTAGATAAGAAACAAAAGGGTAGAGTCCAAGATAGAAAGGATTTGACTGAAGCAAAATTGAGTCAAGATGAAAAGGGGAAAGGTAGAGATTTATAAAAGAGAAGATGCATGTGTGAAATATCATACAAATTTGAGTGAGCTATAGTACAATGAAATATAAATCCCTGAAATGTTTGCATGCCCAATGCCAAAGCCTTATTGACCTAACATGTGAGGTAACATATCTATAGACACATTTAATTGTGAAAACTACCTCAAATGATCTAGAAGAGAGGAGAACTACAAAGAACAAATAGGAGTTAGAAAAAAAAGACTCTTTTAATTCTTCATATAGGTCTTCAACCATGACCAGTCCTTCATAGAAAAAAAATCCATCCTACAATATATTTTCTCCTCTATTAGCCAAATAATCTACAAGTATATTTCCCTCTCCATGTGTATGGGAAATTTAATAACATTGAAATGAATCAAATAATTCCCACAATTTGAAAAATATGTATTTAAGATTCAAATTTGACACTTGTTTTATAAAGCTAATGCATTGATTTTTATCAGAGAGTCCCCTTCAATAGCAACCTGAGTAATGTTGTTTTTCTTGGCCAGTTTAAATCCTACTAACATAGTTTTGGCCTTTGCAATATTATTTAATCCATTTGGTATTTTTCCTGCCATGGCTACTATAATTTTCCCATCATGTGATTTGAGAGCACAACCAATTCTATATGCCCTTAAGTTACCTATAATTCTATTAAACACCTACTTTACAGGTAATGCATTGATTGTTATCTAAGAGTTTTCTTTAATTATTAGTTTAAGATTATATATTATTTTAATTATATTTATGTAACATTATCTATAATTGATCTTAATAAAATAACTATTAATAATTATTAAATTATTAAATATTATAAAGTAAAAATAGGTATTTTTAAATGGCTGAATGAAAAATATTTAAATTTATGATTAAATATTTAAGAATAATATTGTATATATAGAAATGATTAAAAGGAAAACAATTATTTTCAAAAATTATTAATAAAAAATAGAATGATTAAAAATATATATAGAGAGTTATAACTATAAAACACACATACTTAGGCTTAATTTTTTTATTAAAAATATTTGTTATGCAATGTGTATAATGAAATAGTTTAATTATTTATTTTATTTAATTTAAATATTGTGAATCAAATACTTATATAACAGTTATAGAGAGAAAATCATTTTATTTACAAGATTATCAATAAACTACCAATTGCACCTTAGTGTGCAATGAGTACACCCAAGAGGGGTGGAATGTCAATGAGGGAAAAAAATGGTCTATTTTTACATATATATATATGTTGTACATGAGCTCAATTAATAGGCCATCTAGAAAATGGCATTGTTTGTGCAACAAGGGCTTCAATGAAGAAGTGATTGCTTCAAATCAATTTTACACTTATTTAGAGGTATCTAAACACAACTAAAATAAAATTTATGAATTATAAATATAATGAGGCTCCATTATTAATAGGCTCATGTTGTGTTTATGATAGAGAGAGAGAGAGAGAGAGAGAGAGAGAGAGAGAGAGAGAGAGAGAGAGAGAGAGAGAGAGAGAGAGAGAGAGAGAGAAATGAGTGTTAGGGTCAGGGTTCAAATTTGTTAAATGTTTGGGTTCAATTTCGTATAGGGTTTGAGTTTAATTTGTTATATGATTAGGGTTCTATTCTATTTATAATTAAATTTAGTTTAAAGTCAATGAGAGAGATAGAGAGAGGATAGGAAAAGAGATAAAGAGATGAGTGTTAGGGTTAGGGTTCAAATTTGTTCAATGTTTGGGTTTAATTTGGTATAGGGTTTGAGTTTAATTTGTTATATGATTAGGGTTCTATTCTATTTATAATTCAATTTAGTTTAAAGTCAACGTTGAATTTTTATTGTTGAGTTTTAGGGTTTGAGTTTTTTATAAGGTTGAATTTAATTTATTGTTGATTTAATATTAAAATATATTTTTAATATAATTTAGATATATTATTATTCTTGTAATAGTATTATACTATAGTTATATTATTATATTTTTAAATTACAATATTAGTGCGGTAATATAATTTCAAATATAATAATATAATTATAATATAATACTATTGTAAAGAAAATAATATATTGAAATTATGTTAATAAAAAACTTAATTTTAATTTTTTATAAATATTTAATATAATTATGATATAATATATAATGAATTGCATATAAAAATGTATTTGATATATACAGAGATGATAAATATAAATATTTAATATATTTAAAATATAGAAATATATTGATTATCAATAGTTTTTGATAAAGATAAACGGGTTTTACTTGGACCGGAAACCAAGAGTTTTACAGAAACTGGCCATCAGCCAACCAAACAAAAACCAACAACAAAATAGGGGAACACCCCAGATTGAACACAAAAGCAAAAATAGACAAAATGCAATAAAACAAAACACAGACAAACACTCAATTAAGTGAGTTCACTTTCTCCTTCTTCTGGATGGTAACCTTGTTGATTTCCTCCAAGTCGTCCATAATGAACTTGGAGGTACCCTTATTGCTGCTCCTTCTTTTGGTCTTGGAACTAGGGCCCGTAGTTTTATTGCCATCCATAGTAGAGTCTTCACTGCCTAGATCTTTCTTTCTCTTACTGTCATCAAGAACACTGTCAATAGGATTGGATCTATACTCTACCACCATGGCATTGATCTTTTCCAACCCCTCCATACTATTTTACATGGCCTCCTTGCTTATGTCAACCAGGTTCTTAAGGTTGATCTTGATCTGCTCCATAGACTGCTCAACCTTCTCAATTCTTCGCTCATGATTATAATTCATAACCTCCACATCATGGGAAACCTTCTCAGTTATGATCATGAGCTTCTTCATTTTGTTAGAATCAAGTGAATCAATGAAGATATCAATTATCTCCTTAATCCCCTCTTTGAGGGTATCAATCTCCTTCCCCACCTACTTCTAGTAGTTCTCATGGCTTCTAATCGCTTCCATCACTAGATTCATCAGAGTACTATCCTTCCGTAAACCACTATCCACATCTTTAGGCCGAATCCCCTGCTTCTCGTTCAAGACTGTTTACCCTCTAGGGTGAATAACTTAAAGCACACAGATAAAACATGTAATGTAGGATAATAACACCATAGATATCAAACAGGTATAAGATATGTTATTCCATTCATCATCATTCTCCATTGTTCTCTCACAAGTTACATCCAGAAGTATATAAAGATACCGAGGTGTGAGCGCCAACCGCCGCACCACAACTACCACCCCTTAGTTGCCAACTAACAAAGACAATTACAACTTAATTAACTAGTTTTATTTCCATTTACAATATTGTTGCCAACATCATCCCCCCAAAAGAAAAGAAGTCATCTCTGGATGACTTAACAAAAAATAGAGATGACATTAAACAGAACTGTTGACACTAGTTGAGCCTGGAACCCATACACCTGCTACGTCCTCCCTTGAAAACCCTTTTCTGCTACCATCTGATGCTCATGTGCCTCTTTGACATCACAGTTCTCCTATGTCTAAACCAAACTTGTCTGCAAAACATGCGTTGCAGTCTCAGCCTCCACCAACTGCTACTCAAATGATACTGTCTCCCTAGCCAATTTGTCCTCCGTAGCCACCTACATTGCCTTCTCAACATCCAACTCCTGGGTACACTGAGCTAAGTCTCATGCTATACTGCCTCCAACTTGGTGGTCAGCTCCTCCCGAGCCCTCTCTGCATCCACCAAGGAAACCTCACGTCTAGCTGAGACATACTCCAAGTTCCTCAAAGTGTACCATTCTTGCCTAGAGGTGGCCACAACCCACTGGCACAAAGGCTAGGAGACACCTCAAATCCTCTATCACACTCCCCAAACGCCGCTAACTGAACTGAATAACTCTCTGCTTTCATACAATTGTGCGGACATGCAATGCCTTCCCTCAAACTCTGTTTGTTCGCAACCTCCAAATCCATCTCCCTCTATGGCTTATGGCTTCCCCGCCAATGCTTAGCTGCAGGATTCTTTCTCATAGTACGAACAACCACAACACTTTCCATGGTATTCCATAGCTCAAAAATAAACTGGGGGTCTGGGGACAACGCCCCCAGCGGGGTCGAGGGGCAATGCCCCCGCTGGGTCTGGGGCAGCACCTTAATGGGGTCGAGGGGCAATGCCCCTCATGGGGTCTGGGGCAGCGCCCCAGCAGGGTCAAGGGGCAGCACCCCTCATTTGGTCCAGGGGCAGCACACATCATTTCTGTGAGGTTTTATGATGTCAAAACCATTCTTCTACACTCCAATATTTTCAGTGTCCAGGCTCCAGATGTCATAGAATAATTTTTCAATCTGGTCATCGTCATTTTTTTTGTCTTTTTTGTTTTTTGTCTCGGCCATGCAACCTCGCCATACGATCAACACCACTAACGCCTCCATGAGGTTTCCTTCTTCTTCTTTTTCCTTGTGTACGCTGCGTGGTGTGGGTTTCAAGTGTGGCGTACGGGTGTCTACCACACTGTGGCATCCACCACTGGTGGCCCCACCATCGGTGTGACCATCACACGGTGGTTCCACTGCCAGTGGCCCCACCATTGGTGTGACCACCGCACGATGGTTCCACCTTCGGTGGTCCCATCGTCGGTGGTCCCACCGTACGGTGTTTCCACCACTAGTGTGGTCACCGTACGATGGCCCCATGACTTCTTCTTCTTTTTTTTATTTATTTATTTATTTTTTCAGCCATAGAGAGGTTTTTTTTTTTGTTTTTTTTTATTATTATTATATATAATCTGATTATCGAGAGTCTTCAGCTCAGGTCCCATGCTGCTGGGATCGCCCTTCATCCTTCTTGGTTTTCCTCGCTCAAGAGTCTCCCGCATTGGTTCCGTGCCTCTCAAGTCACCTGCCTGGCCTCTCGAGTCCCCTTCCATCCTCTCGGGTCCCCCTCTGGGCTCTCGGGTGTCCGTTCGGCCTCTTGGGTCCCCTGCGCACTTCGCGTGGTAGGGTTCCAATTTGTACCCATTGGTGGCCAATCTATTGTCAATGTCCATTTGAAGACCTGGAACCACAAATTCTATAGGGACCACGGTCTCCTTCCCGTACATAAGAAGAAGAAGAATAATAAAGATTTTGAAAGCTGCGGCCTTCCACACAAGGTTCCAATCGTTGCCGACATAATTGATCTTCAGATTATCTATGCCATCGAGGTTTGGGGTGTCTCCCCTCCCATATTCTATGTATTCTGGCAAGTACACCCCCTTTGTTACTTGCTCTGGTTCCTCTACTTCGAGCCTATAGCTCTGATAAATTTCATAGTCCTTCATCTACCAGTGGAAGAGCCCATTCAATGACCCTATCTTGTCCTTAGAGCATTCACCTAGTTTGAGAATCCCTTCATCATTGGGCTCCCTATAGCCCCGTCCTTCGTCCCTCGGGTAGCCTTTTCCTTCATCCTCTGATTCCAAAGATGATGTCAGTTCCTCATAAACAACCTGGGTCCTCATATCAATGGTGTACTTCGGCCCCCCTTTCTCCATAGAAAGGGTGTTCTTTTTCCAGTCGTGGTTCCCCTTTACTATAACCAGCCACCCTCTGCCTAAGATGGCATCGTACCCCTTCTTCTTGAGTGGGATTACAACAAAATCTAGTATGAAAGGTTGCATGTCGATGGTGACCGGTTGGGCCATTAGGGTGCCGAGTGGCTTGATGCCGTGTTAGTCTACACCTACCAAGTTGAATGTGGGTGGCCATAGTTTTGGCTTCCCCAGCTTCTTCCACGTATCCTTTGGCAGTACATTCACCCCCGAACCTCCGTCCATGATGGTGTCTTTGAGGATAGCCCTGAGAATTCCCATCTCTACTACAGTAAGATACTGACCACTATTTAAGACCAACAACATTGGATCAGTCGAGGGGTTGACCGAAACTTTTTCTCATGTGGCACGCAAAGGTGCCTGTGCAGTGGTTTGTATGGAACTAAAAATGGTGGTTCTTAACTGTGGCATTGTTTCTAGAAGGTCCTTTACCCTTATAGGTACTTCCATCTGTAGTACTTGCCCAATGATGTTATTTTCCGCTTCCGTATGGGATGATGTACTTGCCACCTCGTTGTCCTATTGTTCGACTGTCATCTCACATTCAATACTGGCCTTTGCCTCCCATAATCTCTCCTTCTCTGTACGGGGGTCGGGATAAGTGGCCTTTTTCGTTTGGGCACGGGTGATTGCCAGTACTTCTTTCTCACCAGTCTTCTCAATGTTGAGGAGATTAACCCTTGCCTATGGGCAATTTGCATCCTTATGGTCGCCTGGCCCACACCATCAGTAGAGGTGCTGAGGGGTGGCTTCCTTCATGCAATCATGGGCGAAGTTCCCCCACTGATTATAGGCCCTACATTGGATAATTGGCCAGCCCTTGGCGTCATACTGGATACGGCTTCTATTATTGTTATTGTTGCTATTCCTTTTGCCACCGCGTCTGTTGTCCCAGTAACCTCTAGATGATGCCATTGTGTTGGTTTGTGAAGTTCCAACGGCCGGCTGCTCTTGCATGAAGAGAACTTTTTGGCTCCTAGTTTTCATATTGTAGGGAAATTCCTTTGTCAAATGTCCCACAATCTGACAAATGTCGCAGAAAGCCTTCTTGGGGCAGGACCCCTTGGTGTGTCCGTCACTCCTACAGTCGATACACCACATGTCATTTTCTTCAGTCTTACTTGTACTCCCCTTCATGGCTTTGAATTCTTTTAGCATTTGTTCCATGTCCTTTTGGACAGCGTGCACCTTTTTACTCGATTCGCCACTGCTGCTGCTTTCCCTATCAGAGTCTTCATCATCATCAGATGAATATTTATTACTTTTCTTCTTCTTTGACATTTTGTATTTTCTCTATAGGTCCATCGCCCTATTATAGGCATCGTCATATGACGTCTGTGGTACAATTTTCATCTTTTTTCGTAGGGAGGATTTCAATCCTTTAATGAACAATCATTTCCTCAATCCCTCTGCTGGTTGGCTTTCCATTTTACCCAGCAATTCCTTCAGCCTCCTGCTATATGCCCGTACTGTCTCCTTAGTACCTTGTTTGGTACTGTATATCTCAATTACAATTTCATTGTCATCACGGAGCAATCGAAACTCCTCTGTGAATTCCTTCTGTAGGGTGGCCCACGTGGCCACTTTTTGATTGTCCACATCGGAGTACCAATCTATGGCAACTCCACGCAACGTGGCTAGGAACTATGTTATCCATTCATTTTGGTCAATAACACCATTCACTGACCATATGGTTTCTCACGTTCGACAATGGCAGATGGGATCTTCCTTCCCCTCACCATTGAACTTTGGCAACTTCTATTTATTGGCCATCCCACTGCTCGGTCTTTCTCCTCTGGTGCCTTGTGTGGTTGTACCTGGTCTACCTCTACCTCTTGCACCTGACCCTCCACTCGTGGGTCCTCCAGATAAGGTTGTTGACCCGGCACCGAACAAATTGCCTCTCGTATAGTACCCTTGTGCTCCCTCTGCACTGTCGGCTGTATCGTCACCTTCGGTCTTCTCCCTCTGGTTGTTCTTCGAAATGGACAAATTCTTTAGTAGGTCTCTGGTATCGTCAATCAAGTTTACATTTCACCTTGTTTGTTCCACCAACTCTTCGCGACTTCTTACCCTATGGTGGTGGTATTCAGGTGAATTGTAGAGGTCGCCTTCGACACCCTCCATGACTCCTAGGTTCCCTTCGAGCAACCCTACGATAGTGTAGAGAGTGTACTTCTCTCCATCTATCTCTGCCTCCGCAACCTCCATGACTCCTCCTGGGTTCCCTTCAAGCAACCCCTTGGTCGGTCGTCCCTCAGCAAGTTGCCTTAGCCTACGCCTTCGTTCTACTTGCTGCTCTAGAATCAAGGCCCTCTGTGCAACCTCCCACTCGTCCGTTTTTTTTTTTTTTTAATTATTATTTCTATCTTTATTTAATACATTGGGCATAAATCACTTCCATACATAGCAAGCACACGCCATGAACACAAAAAAAACTTTTTTGTATTTTTCCTTTCGGCCACAATTTATCTCAACATTGTGTCGGGATTATTACAAGGTTCAATTTCCCCTTTGCCGATTAACCCATGGGTGCGTCGCTAGCCTTTGGGTTCATCTCACCAATGGGTAGGCCCATCACGTCCGTGCACCGTCCGTGTCTTCCGTTCCTGAGTACGTCTAGGCAGTGGTGCCAAATGTTTACCCTCTAGGGTGAATAACTTAAAGCACACAGATAAAACACATAATGCAGGATAATAACGCCATAGATATCAAACAAGTATAAGATATGTTATTCCATTCATCATGGTTCTCCATTGTTCTCTCACAAGTTACATTCGGAAGTATATAAAGATACCGAGGGGGTGCGAGCACCAACTGTCGCACTACAACTGCCACCCCTTGGTTGCCAATTAACCAAGACAATTACAACTTAATTAACTAGTTTTATTTCCATGTACAATATTGCCACCAACAAAGACATGAAGAGGAATGTCCAATTTGATTTCCTACTCCAAGGTCTTAGGACCATAGTCTTTAGCAACCAACTTCTTCTATTAGGAATAAGGCTCAGTTTTAGAAATCATCTTACTGATCGATTTATATTTACTTAGAGCCCATCTAGGGGGGTTCTTGCTGCTATGGGTTCCAAGAGTAATTAACATCTCACCCTCTTCAACTGACTTATAATCCAAGTCAACCACCAGTTTGGCACTCCCACTATCCTCCATCTCCATATCTAAATCAGAGACATCTTGAACATCAGTATTAGGGATTTGGCCTTTCTTAGAGAGAGAGGGCATAACTTCGTGATCTTTGGCGTACTCCATAATGAGCACAATAAGCCCTTCATGGAGGACCGGATTATTTAGATTCTCAATATGTTTTTCAAGACTATTCTCCAACGAAAAAACCAGATAGAAAGAAATCAAAATAACTTTGCGATGCCTAAAGTGATTCAAGAAGGTAAAATGATAAGAAAAGATACTGGCATATCTTCCATCAAGCGTCATGTACCTCGTGATGAATTCGGTCATATCCGCCTAGGGAACCATAAGATACTTTCTGTTGTAGCCACCATCAACCAATTTATTAACTCTTGAACACTCCTTATGTTTATCAACAAGATTCGCCATGTCTTCCTCCTCAATTTTTCTATCTTTGTGAAACCTTCTACCATTCATAGCCAAACATGTAACCGTAGCCACTAGGGTTTCATCCACCTGAAATTCAGCACCATAAGTCCTCAAAACCTCTTTCTTCCACCCGTTGAAAAATGTTTCTATTAGTAGAGGAGAAGGGCCATGGAGTCTTTCCAAGAAGGGAACCATCCCCCCATCAAAAATTTCTTGCCACACCACCTTATTTTTCTTCCATTTATCAAAAGTGGGCCGTTCTTGCCTATTCTTTTCCACACCAGACAAGTCTCCAAACAAAAGTAGGACAGGGGCCACACAAGAAGACAAAAAATTTAGGCACAAGGGAAGTTTCTAGATCTTTGAATAGGGAAATTGAAAGGAAACCACTACCGCAACAACTTAATCAAATCATGATTATTCTTCATTTATTATTGCAGGTGGATGGTATCATCATAAGCTAGGTCACATAAGTTTTTTGCGAAAGAGTCCCGATTGCTCCACCACTTTGCCACCATATTGGCCAGTAAATCCATTGCTTTATTGCCTTCTTGAAATACGTGAGAGATTTTAAAATTGTCCAACTCTTTAATCATATCACAATAAAATTTGATCAAGTTGGCAATAGTCTAGCTAGGATCCATACACCAATTCAAACAATTGATAATATTGAGTGAGTTAGATTCCAACCAGACCTTTCTAAATCCTTCCCTTTTAGCCATGTGTAACCCAAAATGGGCATCGTTGGCCTCCGCAAAATGGTTGGACTGGGTGCGGAGAGTGAGTTCCACCGCAGAAACAAGCATACCCAAATGATTCCTAGCCACTTCCCGACACCCAGCCGGCCCAGGATTCCCTTTAGCCTCCCCATCCACATTAATTTTGATCCATCTCATAAGGGGGAATGTTGTAGAACATCATGTCTACCCTATTTAATTTTGTGCATAAGAATGGAGATATTCCAGCCAATTTTCCACTGTTTGATAATATCCCACTGCTCTTGGAGAGTAGGGAGGGGATGGTCATTCCTTCTACTGGGGAAGGAGTGAAGAAAATTCTCCTTGATAGCATTTATAATTCTAATATCCACAACACGCGCAGGAGATTCCAAATCTCTAAAAACTCTATTGTTTCTTTCTTTCCAAATACCCCAAGCAATATGACGAAGAGACATATTCTAGAGGACTCCCAAAACCTGATTGTCGAATGGGCACTTCCATTCA